>NW_028317809.1:12057500-12357500 GCF_062004578.1 Staurois parvus
ACACCAAGTCTGTTCTCCCTAGTGTCAGAAAGTCCACTGCAGTCCCGCTATAAGTCGCTGGTCACCGCCATTACTAGTAAAAAGAACAAAAAATCCCAGTATATATACTGCCATTTGTAAATACTAGAACATTCACGTAAGCCAATAAATTTACACATATTGGGATTTTTTTTTTTTTTTTTTAGCAAAGACATGTAGCAGAATACATTTTGGCCTAAATTTATTATGAAATTTGTTTTACATTTCACTGGACATGTTCAATAGTAAAAAGTCAAAAATATTGTTTTTTCTCAAAATAGTGCAAAAAAAAAGCGCACAGGCGATCAAATACCACCGAAAGAAAGCTCAATTCGTGCGATAGAGAAAAGGGCCTCAATTTCATTTGGGTGCAGCGCTGCATGACCGCACAATTGTCAGTTAAAGTAACGCAGCGCTGTAACGCAAAAAAAATGGCCTGATCAGGAAGGGGGGTAAATCCTCAGGAGGGCAAGTGGTTAATAATGATCATTTAATAGCCAATACTGGCACTTTCAAAAGTGAATCTTACCTCTGGAACATGCAAGTGAATATGTGAGGTAACCAAAAAGTTATTATCTGGTTGTTTCCTCATCAGGAAGGCACGGGCAAATGTATATGCAATCTTGGCACTTTCCTTCATAACATCCCCAAGCTGTCCTGTTACTTCAAGGGAACCATCTTTATTTTCTTTGTCCAATGGACGTCGAAGAGAGGTCTCAATAAACAGGGTAGATCCACCTGAAATTAACAAATGCGATCTTAAAAATTGTATAAGCCAAGCCCACACCTGATTGACAGACATAACTGTTGAAATATATGGCTTTAGTTTATTACAGAGAATTTACCAACATTGGGCAAATTCAGACCAAGCATTTTTTTTTCAGGAAAAAAAGGCTTTGTATTTTGGATTTCTAGATGCAAAAAAAAATAAATAAAATAAAATAGTACCGGGTCTTAGGTTGCATGCAAATAGATGGCAGTTGCAGAGCATGCAGCAGGAAAGCTTTAATATCTGTAATGAGACCTTTATGATTCAAACATTTTCTTTTTCTCCCCAAATACACATTTTTTTCTGTAACTGATCAAGAGCTGTGACTGCTGTGACTGAAACACAGATAATCCAGTTTGATGAAACTGATTTAACACCAACTTTATTTTTACATGATACCATTCATGTAGCATAACTTAAAATAAAGATTAAAAATAAATTTTTTAAAAGGTCAAAGTGTACCTTTTTAAAAAATAAATAAATTCACTTTTTTTTGGTTGGAAAAATAATTCTTTTTCGCACAGGAGTTTGTGAAGCATTTCAAAGCATCCGTGGATCGTAAGTGCAATGCCAGGCTCCTGCTGACTCTCTTTCTTCAGCTCCCTGCTTGTACCGAGCTGCGGGCTTGCAGCTGGAGAGCAGGAATAAGTGACAATGGAATTGCAAAGGGGTAGGACGTCCGCTTGGCACCATGGTACACCCTAAATATGGTGTAAAAGATGTAGTTAACCTTTAGATGTTTTTTAAATTGTTTAAACCAGCTACCTTGTTTCCTCCTTCTTGGTAAACTACATATTACCAGACAGGTTCACTAAATAGTGGTTATCAATTTGGCTGTCATTAGCATAAAATAAACTTCCATTAATTTCAGATTCTTGTGTCATAAATAACACAAATGAACTGTGGAAACCATAGAGGTTTATAAGTGCAGGACAGAGGGCACAGTGAGCCAACTATGTTCCATTTGCTGGGTCTCAAGGACTTTTGGTTGGCACTAATACAGAGTACCCCAGCATCCATGTACATTATCTCAATCCCCAAGGATAGTGCCGTACAGAGGCAAAAAGGTTTGAGCAGGTAAAAAGTAATTGCTTATGAAAATCATATGTTTTCGCAGTTTCATCACCCGATGTTACAAACCTGTATGGAACCATTAACAATACAAGTAGTACTGCAATGGCCTTTTATTTCTCACCCATAGCAGTCCAAGCTAGGCCCATCACAACCCCAGGTGGGGTGACCTCATACATCCTGTCCACAGTGAAGATGGGCTTTCCAACAAAATCCTGAAGGTTGGACTCTGTTACATCCACAGACTGAGCCTCCCCATTCACAATCCTGTAGGCAGCCTTTCGAAGGACCTAAGTAAATAAAGAAAAGCCAATTACAAGATCACTCATCTCCACTGCTCCTCTTTCAAGCTAGCTCTACTCAAACATACAGTAGTTTATCATACTAAAAAAATTCCCAAGTTTAAATGTCACCCACCTTTTCTACTTGTTTCTGTAAATTCCGTACTCCACTCTCCCTGCAATACTGCCTGATTAAAACAGTGAGTGCGTCAGATGTGATCTGAGCTTTCCCTTCATCCAGCCCACACAAAGTTAGTGCCTGTGGCACGAGATACCTCTGAAAATAAAACATTTGGTCATAATGTGACTTGTTAATATACCCAGGAATTATGGAGTAACAAAGATAGACAGACAGATACAGTTCCTTGAAAAAGTATTCATACCCCTTGACATTTTCCACATTTTGTCATGTTATAACCATAAACATAAATGTATTTTATTGGGATTTTATGTGATAAACCAACACAATGTGGCACATAATTGTGAAGTGGAAGGAAAAGGATAAATGGTTTTCAATTTTTTTTTTACAAATATCTGAAAAGTATGGCGTGCATTTGTATTCAGCCCCCTTTACTTGGATACCCCTAGCTAAAATCTAGTGGAGCCAATTGCCTTCAGAAGTCACCTAATTAGTAAACAGAGTCCACCTGTGTGCGATTTAATCTCAGTATAAATACAGCTGTTCTGTGAAGCCCTCAGAGGTTTGTTAGAGAACATTAGTGAACAAACAGCATCATGAAGGCCAAGGAACACACCAGACAGGTCAGAAACAGTGGAGTTATGGAGAAGCAGGGTTAGGTTATAATAAAAAGAATACCAAGCTCTGAACATCTCATGGAGCACTGTTCAATCCATTATCCGAAAATGGAAAGAGTATGACAACTGCAAACTACCAAGACATGGCCATCCACCTAAACTGACAGGCCAGGCAAGGAGAGCATTAAATCAGAGAAGCAGCCAAGAGGTCCATGGTAACTCTGGAGGAGCTGAAGAGATCCACAGCTGAGGTGGGAGAATCTGTTCACAGGACAACGGTTAGTCGTGCACTCCACAAATCTGGCATTTATGGAAGAGTGGCAAGAAGAAAGCCGTTGTTGAAAGAAAGCCATAAGAAGTCCCGTTTGTAGTTTGTGAGAAGCCATGTGGGGGACACAGCAAACATGTGGAAGAAGGAGCTCTGGTCAGATGAGACCAAATTTAACTTTTTGGCCTAAAAGCAAAACGCTATGTGTGCCGGAAAACTAACACTGCACATCACCCTGAACACACCATCCCCACCGTGAAACATGGTGGTGGCAGCATCATGTTGTGGGCGTGCTTTTCTTCAGCAGGGACAGGGAAGCTGGTCAGAGTTGATGGGAAGATGGATGGAGCCAAATACAGGGCAATCTAAGAAGAAAGCCTGTTAGAATCTGCAAAAGACTTGAGACTGGGGCGGAGGTTCACCTTCCAGCAGGACAACAACCCTAAAAATACAGCCAAAGTTACAATAGAATGGTTCAGATCAAAGCATATTCATGTGTTAGAATGGTCCAGTCAAAATCCAGACCTAAATCCAATTGAGAATCTGTATCAAGACTAGAAAATTGCTGTTCACAGACACTCTCCATCCAATCTGAAAGAGCTTAAGTTATTTTACAAAGAAGGATGGGCAGAATTTTCACTCTGGATGTACAAAGCTGGTAGAGACACACCCAAAAAGACTTGCAGATGTAATTGCAAGGAAAGGTGGTTGTACAAAGCATTGACTCAGGGGGACTGAATACAAATGCATGCCACACTTTTCAGATCTTTATTTATAAAAAATTTTAAAAACAATTTATCATTTTCCATCTACTGCACAATTATGTGCCACTTTGTGTTGGTCTATCACATAAAACCCCAATAAAATACATTTACATTTTTGGTTATAACATGACAAAATGTGGAAAATGTCAAGGGGTATGAATACTTTTTCAAGGTACGATAGACAGACAGACAGACATGCCTCTGATGTTTGTCTGGGAACAGTCTTCTTTAGTGAGCTAGAGAAAACAAACTTTTTGTTTTCTCAGATCTTAATAAATGGTTTTGAGTCTTGCAGCTCAGAGGAAGCTTTGTAAAGCTTTCGGTTAAACAAAGCCTCCATTCATATTTTCACTTCCTACCTGCAGCCAAAACACTTTGTCTGAGCTGCGAAGAAATCTTTGTATATGTGAGCCGACTAATGCTTAGTGTTCTCTTTCTGCTGTGGGAACCTGCTGCTTGGTAAAAAGTTTTAGTGCAGGGGGAACACAAAAAAGGTAGGTGTGCTGTCTGTTTGAAAGAACCCATTAGGAGACACAGTGTTAGTCAGGAAATGAGTTGATCTGAGTATAGCTAGTTTTTTTTTTTTTTTGTTAATACCATGGACTTGCTGTAGCACTCTTGAATTGAAACTGTGAATCTGTTGTGTGTACAAAGCCGCACACACACACTGGTGAGAAGTATACCTTATGGTGCCGCTCCAAGCCATGGATGGAAGGAAAAGGATCACCCCACCGGCAAGTGAGAAGAGGAAAGCATGAGTCCGAGCAATTTCAGTGTCAGCCAATACAAATGAAGGGATGGACGGTGCTCAACCGACCCCAGGAGTCCAATGTTCAGGAATGGCCTCAGCCGCTGGTCTGGCCACGCCCACTGCTGCATTTCTCCCCGCCCACTGAGGGGTTGGTCATAGAGGTAGTCTCTGTGACCAAGCTCAGGTGGCTGGGATGAAACGCGTCAGAGGACGTGGCCAGAACGGCGGCTGAGGCCATTTCTCAACATTGGACTGTAATTGGTTGAGCGCCGTCCATTCCTTCACTTGCACACACAGTACATAAACTATAAACACAGGGAATACCTTACCTCTGCTATGGCCAACTTCTCCTGGGCTACATATCCAGATATATTGATCATCTCCATACGGTCTCTCAGAGGCTCTGGAATAGTTTCTGTAACATTGGCTGTGCAGATGAAAAGGACCTGGGAGATATTCACAAAGAACTCATTATTATGAGAACATAACTTACTGCTTCCAATTCAAGTATGACAAAAGGTCATCAACACTCTAAATATAGCGAAGAGATATAAAACAGATTGCAGCTGAAATAAGTTAACTTTTGGCAATTAAATGGGAAATTACATTTTGTAAATATTCTCAGAATCTTAATTTTACCTAGCACAGAACAAATGTAAACTATATATCTAAAACAAACTGTAGCCAAGTTACCTTAGACAAGTCAACGGGAACATCCAAGTAATGATCCAGAAAATTAGCATTCTGTTCTGGATCCAAAAGCTCAAGGAGAGCAGAGGATGGATCACCTTGGTACCCACGACCAAGTTTATCCACCTGCAGAAGAAATAAATCAGAACATTTTATGCCAAGTGGTAAAGTAAGACTTTCACAGGGGAAAAAAAAGAGATTAAAGTCTCACCAAATTCTCTCCCCTTAATCAAATAAAAAAAGAAAGAAAAGAAAAACAGTGTTCACAGGAATCAAAGAGCGGTTCACAGAAAGCACTCTCTACAATGTTACATATATAACCAGCCAAATATCATGCTTTCTTGGTCTTCTCCAAGAAAACAAACCTGAGATAAACAAGACTGCCTTCAGGAAAAAGACCTTTGTGTACAGACAACCTACAAACCCTTTCTACCATGAAGGAACTGACTAGAAAGCATACCTATTCTCAAAATAAAGGCGACAACAATGAATCCGACCACAGCTATATACATTTGGAGTTCTGTCATGGCTTTTGGCCGCTACACACTTAAGATTTTCCAGGAGTTCTATTATAGTGAACTTTAAATTTGTTCTGAACAATTTGGAGGCTTTATAACAAATCCAAATAGATATAAAAAACAAAACATGCACCTATTTAAACATGTATTTTACCTGAAACTTGCATAAGAGGCTCGATTTAAGCCTCGTGTAATGCTCTGTGTACCGCAGCACTCAGACTGGCAGAGGAAGGGTCAGCACTAGGATCCAGGCAGGTTCTGCTGCATGCACGTGTACTGACAGTGAACATGCTGGCGGGGGTAGGCAGCAAAACAGAGGATTAACCTCAGCAGTATATTGCTCCTTCTTCAATGTTTTAACAGAAAAGGTGCTCCTTCATTTTAACCACTAGCCTACAGGGCACTTATACCCCCTTCCTGCCCAGGCCAATTTCCAGCTTTCAGTGCTGTCACACTTTGAATGACAATTGCACGGTCATACAACACTGTACCCATATGAAATTTTTATCATTTTTTTGAGACAGACAGAGCTTTCTTTTGGTGGTATTTAATCACCTCTGGGATTTCTATTTTTTCTTAAACAAACCAAAAACCACTGAAAATTTTGAAAAAAAAAAAAGGGTTTTTTTTTAGTTTTTGTTATACAATTTTGTAAATAAGTGATTTTTCTCCTTCACTGATGTGCACTAATGAGGCTGCAGTGATGGGCACTGATAGGCTGCACTGATGGACACTGATAGGCACTGATGAGGAGGCACTGGTAGGTTGCACTGATGTGCATTGACAGGCATCACTGATGGGCACTGAAAGGCAGCACTGATATATGGCACTGATAGGCGGCACTGACTGGCACTGATGGGTGACATTGAAAGGCAGCTCAGATGGGCACTGATATGTGGCATTGATGTGCACTGGTATGCACTGATATGTGGCACTTATGGGCACTGGCACGTGGCACTGACTGCTGGCACTGATGGACACTGACAGGTGACACTTCTGGGGCCACACTGATCATCAGGGCACACTGATCATCAGTGCCCTGATGATCAGTGCACATGTCCCCTCCGCGGAAAGCCGATTACCGGCTCTCCTCTCCTCTCGAGCTGTCAGCGTGACAGCTTGAGAGGAGAGAAATGCCGATAACCGGCATTTCCGTGTTTACATGTGATCAGCTGTGATTGGACACAGCTGATCACATGACCGAGCCGACATCTTTGGCTCTTTCCGTGATCCGCGGTGTCCGAGGGACAGAGCGCACCGGCGATCACCGCGCTGCGCGCTCCCTGAACCGTGTATGCACGGTGAGAATGGAAGGACGTCATATGATGTCCTATCAGAACGAGATAACCACCTTGCGCCCGTCATTGTACTATAGGGCGGGCAGAAGGTGGTTAGACAGCAGGATGGAGCGGGGGGGGGGGGGTTTGCTCTCACCATCTGCCCAGTCTGAGCTGCTGCACTGAAGGTCAATTCAATTTTAAGATATTAGCCCACAGGTGTTAAACTGGCAGCTCTCCAGCTGTTGCCAAACTACAAGTCCCATGAGGCATTGCAAGACTGACGGTTACAAGCATGACTCCCAAAGGCAGAGCCATGATGGGACTTGTAGTTTTGCAACAGCTGGAGAGCCGCCAGTTTGACACCCCTGTATTAGCCCATTCCATAAAAACACTAGAACAGAAGCTTTACTGAGCAAGCTGCCTTTCAAGCTTTTGAAAACATTTTTTTCAAGGTTTCAGGCAACAGATTCTGCTGTGGTGGTACCCTTTGTTCTGAGAATTTTCAGGATTTCTAAAAAGAGGCAGTACAGAAGTTGTTGGTTGCCTTTGACTCTGTCTATGCAGCAGGTGAAGGAAGAAGGGTGGGGGGACAAGTAAAAGGAAGCGAGATCAAGATAGTATTTAACAGGGGAAGACAGGCATTAGTTGGATAACTTTCTGGAGTACTCGGTCACATATTAGATTGTCAGATCAATGATGTAGCACATGAGAAGATGGAAAGAGGAGAAACTATTTTATTATGTGTCCAACATTTAGGAAATGTGGCCAATAACCTCAGAGGTGTACTGTGTTCCTTAAAACAGGTATAAATAAACGTATTTGTGGGAGCTAGCTTTTTTCCATAATCTACATGTACAGCATACCTGCAGATTGTGGCACACAACTACCCCTCCTTCTGTGCTGTCCACCTTTGATGATGGGTCCAATATACGGTCACTGCTGCCATCTCCACTGCTGATTCTTCTGAGTCCCGCGTCGATCCTTTTCTAGCATTGGGTAGATATGGATGATGGAACCCCTGGACATGCACGCTGGAGTTATATTGTCTCCAGCATCTAGCCCTTTTCTTAGCAAGCCGAAAATAGATCCGAGCTGTACACTGCATGGGAACAAGGTTTTGGCAAAAGAGACTTCATGTCTGTCCACCTAAATACCGATTTCTCCTGGTGACTGTATTACATGTTTAATGTCTCTTTCACAAACAGCAAGAGAAAAGTCCAGTATATAAAAAAATCATTTGATTTGGAGATTCACAAATGCGTACCAACAAAGTTTACACCACCATTACTAATCAGGCATATGGCAGAAATGATTACTTGAACTATAACTGATCAGGAATGTATGCTTGTGTTTTTAATTACATTCATTTTCTGAAGCTTACCTCATCAATAAGAATAAGGGGATTTTCAGTCTTTGTCTTTTTTAGGCACTGTATGATTTTCCCTGGCATGGCCCCAACATAAGTTCTCCTGTGAGAGTGCATAAAAGTATGTAATTTATTTAGCTTATAAGACGTTGTACAAAAAATGGCAAGTTTCCCCAGTTACAGGTTCTTTGATTTTACTGTTGTGGGTTTAGTAACACTTTAAGTTATAATAAGCATACAGTCTGTACATGCAGTAAAGCATGTCTGTTATACTCGCTGTGGAACCTAAGGGGTTAATCCTCCACATTGTGTAAAAAAGGCTGTTTGATCCTGTCTTCTCTGATCCTGCCCCCCTTCTACGGTCCCCAATCCATCTGCTGATATTACAGAGCTCTTGGAGTCACTCTGCACATGCTCAGTTTAGTGTTTATGGCTTATTTTTTCTTTGGGAGAGTGCATGTGATCAGCACAGGGCCAATTAGCACTGCCAACACAGCGGGTCGGAAGTCATGCAGCCTCACTGGCCAGTCAGAGCAAAATGAAAACTCTTTCACCAGTGCTCAGCTTGGCACTGATAGAAGTCACAAGACTGCTCTAACTGCTGTTGAGAAAAGGTATTTAGCAGTTTATATTTACTAAAATAATTGCATTTCCATGTTCTGTGTACTGCGGGATACCAGAATGCAAAGTCATGAGTTTAGTAACACTGTAAAGCAGAATGTTACGCATAACAGCTTAATAAAAAACAATGTTCTTTAGCAAGGAACATACATTCTACATTAATAATTATGCAAACAAAATTAGTGTGTGCTGTAAATTGCCTCCAGCATTGTTCCTGTTTCTTCTTGCCAGAGGCTGCCATTTTACTGAAGCCCAGAGTCCATGAGCAGCAGTAAATCATTAGGTTGTCAGCAGACAGGCCTCTAGTGGCTCTGATTTTAGGCACAGTGCCAAAAAACAGAGAGCTACTGAGCATATGTAAAGCAGGGTTAGATAGTGTATTACTGTTTTTTAAACAGTATAGGCACTTATTTTTAATGTTCTACATATCTATACCTGCAAAAGAGCCAGCAAGAAGTGATCTAGCAGGACTTAATTTTCTGACTGAAGTTCAAAAGTCCCAAAAATCATGCACAGACCAGCCTCCAATAGGCTAAACACATTTCTAAAACCTACCCAGCTGGCCGATACATTTTGTAACAACATTTGGACTTGTTAAAGTAGTGCAAATAGGTAAAAAAAATGTGCCAAGTGAGGAACCAGAGCTGCCAACCAATCAGATTTCAGCTTCTGAGAGTCAGATTAGTGTAAGATGACTGGATAGAATGGGCTAATGTATTTAGCATAATGCTTTGTGCCCTAATAATATTTTAATACCAAATTATGAGAGAATATATATATATATATATATATATATATATATAAAAAAACATTACATCTTAATTGGCATAAATAAATTGCAGCTCTTGAGCATTAAAGCATTAAGTAACCTAACACCTAGTTTGGCTATCAGAATCAGCATGTCACATGAATACAGATCATAGAGAGTCTACTAATATCAGCCAGGCAGGCCATGATAAAAGGGTTTGTATTTCTGTCCATCCAGACTTGAGCTTTAACACAGGCTTGCTAGACAGCAAAACCACAATGGTCACCTGACTTTTGTCAACTGCAGTCAAATAACTTAGCAAGGTCACTTCCTAGGACTGGAATATAAATGTGAAGCAGCACATAGATGAGCTCACTTCTTTGCCCTCTTCTTCTAGTAATATTCATCATGTCAGCTCAAGTTGCATCCAGCACACACTGCTGCTCCTTGTTCTATTTCTACTGTACGGAGTACAAGAAGCTAACACAAATTCAGGTACTCACACGAACTGGATTTAAAAATGGATGTCATGATTTTTTAATAATTATATAATTGGATGATTTTGTGTTTATTTTATATCTACCTGGAGTGCAGTATTAGGAGAAGCAGTTTGTAGTACATTATGCAATGTATGAAATATATCATGTTCTTTTGCAGGAATAGAAAAAAAACACTAGCTGCCTAAAAGAGTTCTTTTACATTGTAGTACATAAATACTTTTCATAGGATACAGTCTTATTCACTTAAATTCCTTGAGACATACAAGTATCTCTTACCTATGACCCTTAATCTCAGCTACGTCAGTCATTCCTCCAACACTAAAGCGGAAGTATTCCCTGTTCAAGGCACGTGCAATGGAACGGGCAATGCTAGTTTTACCCACTCCAGGTGGCCCGTAAAAGCAAAGAATCTTCCCCTGGGTACTTCCACGTAACTGACTTACAGCTATAAACTCCTGTAAAAATATAAAAACATAGGACGGTGATCACATTGTAGCTTCTTGTTAAAATTAATCATTGTGCTCCATCTAGCCATCTTGCCCTGGACTTAAAGCAGACATAAAAGTAACAGTATGATTAATAACAAAGTGCCTAATCATTAGTAGTGCTGTGAAACAATATTAACAAATAAAATAACACCATTAAATAAAATAAACAAATGAATATCAAAGCGATCAAATGTTCTTGAACACAAGTTGTTGCAAAAAAAAGTGAATAATCCAAAAAAACAGTGTGAATGTGATCAGTTCAAAGGATTAATTTTCTTAAAAAAATAAAATGTGATATGTCCACTCTTTATCCTCTTCCACCAAAATGTATCACCAGCGTGTCCAACATCCCTAACCACTTGCTCTCCGGAAGATTTATCCCCCTTCATGACCAGGCTACTTTTTGCCATTTAGAGCTGCACTACTTTAACCTGCCTGGCGGTATTCCCGAGTGTAGCTCGGGGTAAAGTTTCAGTACCACAAGCAGTAACCCCGAGCTACACTCGGGCTTACCATGCGGCGCTGCTCCGGGATCACTTAGCTTGTCCTGCGCTCCCACAATGTCCCTGGCAATGTAATCCGGTGGATGCAGGCATCTGTCATCTAGGTTCCGTCCCCTGCGAGCGTCGGGACGTACGGAGGACGGAACGGCGGGAAATTTGAAAAATGACAAAAAGTGACATTCGCTAAAATCACATAGTAAAACATTACTGTATCAAACCATTTCACATACATTTTGTCCCTAGTGCTTTGTCCTGTGCCCTGCCTGCATTTTTACTGTTCTTTCTGCCTGGAAACGTCCATGGCGTCCAAAAAGCGTCCCTTTAGGTCAAAAGCGGTTTTAGACCAGCTAGAGAACAGCGATAGTAAATTGTATCCACTTGCAGAATTGAGTGATAATGATTCGTGGGGAAATTCGTCATCAGACACTGAAAATAATTTTGCGGCTTTGCTCAGTGATGTGCGAACTTGGCGCTATATTTCACATTTCAATGTTTTTGGTTTGAGATTATTTAATTACATTTATTATATTACTTATTAAATTATAATTTATGATTTCGTGTTTCAAGTTTTATCCTACCCGGGATGTTTACTAGACTCTTGTTCGGACAGATTTCAGTGAGTTATTCCTAAAAATTACAGGCCTACAATAAAAAAAAAATACATATTTCCATGCAAAAAATTGTACCGCTTTGAGCACAGAAATATGGACATAATCAGACCGCTAGGGAGTTTAACTGACAATTGTGCGGTCATGCAACACTGTATACAAATGAAATGTATATCTTTTTTCACACAAATAGAGAGCTTTCTTTTGGTGGTAATTGATCTTCACTAGGTTTTTAATTTTTTGTGCTATAAATGAAAAAAAACCGAAATTTAAAAAATAAGTATTTTACACTTTTTGCTATAAAACATTTCCAATAAAAAAAAATATAAAAAATAAAATTTCTTCATACATTTAGGCCAAAATGTATTCTGCTACAAGTCTTTGGTAAAAAAAAATCCCAGTAAGTGTATAGTAATTGGTTTGCAGGAAAGTTAGTGTCTACAATTTGCGGTATATATACTGGAATTTTTTATTTCTAGTAATGGCGGTGATGAGTGACTTATAGCGAGCATTCTGACACTAACTGACACTGGGTGGGGGCTAACTGCCACTGAGACAGTGATCAGTGCTAATAAAAAGCACTGACGTTGTACTAATGACAAGAGAGAGATCTGTGTTGTTTGTTGTTGCTGGCTGGGACCTGGTGATTGACACCTATGGGAGCCAATGACAGCACAGGTAGTACAGCGAGTGCACCCCTACCCGGAAATGCAAAATCACGTATATATACACGTGATGTTGTGCAGAACGGCTGCCCTGTAGCATAACAACTGCTATAGGGTGACTGGGAAGTGGTTAAGATGGCATAGGCAGTGACAGGTACTCTTTAATGGGAGATTAGGACTCTATAAGACCCCTGATCTCTCCCCTCTGCCCTCAAAAGCATATAATCACACCACTGCCTAGCTAGTAACAGCTAGCAAACAACCAAAACGTGACAAAATCTTTTTCACTTCCAGAATCATTCATCATTCAGCTTGACAGTACAGCAGTCCTGGAGACCCTGATGGGCCTGACAGAGCCTGGGAAGGCGACAGAAAGGGGAGAGGGTTGTACAGCTACATGGATCCCTTAAAGCCCATTGCCGGCTGAAAATGTTGATACCGGGATCATGGCTGCATGTCCTAAGGGCTGGGTGTTAAATATCAGTCTATATCCCTTATACTCACAAGGATTCTCTTTTTGACATCTTCCATTCCATAGTGATCTTCCTCCAAAACGTCCTCTGCTCTCCGCAAATCCAAGTTCTCTTGACTGTACTTTCCCCAAGGAATGGAAGTTAGCCAGTCAAGGTAGTTTCTTGTTACACTGAATTTGTGAATGAAAACAAAATTAGATTAAGGTCATCAAAGCAATGTAAACACAGATAATTGCTAAAGCTTACAGAGCAGAAAAATTAAGCCAAAATATTTATAAAAATAAGTAAAGCAGGAACAAAAATCAGTCTCTAGACATTACTAAATTATGCTGAAGAGCATAACACTCTAATTCGTAGAAAGAAAAATAAGACATTGCTCAGAACAATAGATTGGGTTTCTGCTTTTATATTTTTGTGCACTGAAAAAAATTACAGCTAAAGACTCATGGGCAACACCACGTGTATCTCGGCACACGCTCTGAAAAACCAACAACTTTGAGTGTGTAGAGTACATGCCCTTCTCCTCCCTTGCCCCATTTACTGGCCAAATGCCAATGATAGGACAGTGACAGTAAGAGTTACAATGCAGTGTTAATGCAACATTGTTATTAGTCTGGCTCAATCATAGCAGGTGAAAAAGTGATCTTTGATGTCAGTGAAATATTAATTATATAGCTGTTTGAGCAAAAAAGTACAAATGTAAATGCAGAGCACTCCATGAGCTAGCCCAGCTCTGGAGGTGAATTTTTTTAAATTATTATTTAGATATACTAGATTTGACTTGATTTCTTGTTATTTTCGTATAACTATAGGGGTCTAAATACAGTTAAGTGTCCTGATTTGGTTCCCACCCATGATCCTATGAAGCAACAGACCTCTTGTAAAAAGGGGGGTAACAAAATTGGAGTGATATTTTTATTTTAGAGTCATTTACTTTAGTCTACCCTGAAGTAGAAGACAGTATCGGTTTCTCACTTGAATTCAGAGGAATGGTTGTCAAGTAGTCCCAGTTTGCCAAGCTCTTCATCAATGACCTCCATGACATGTTTAGGAACTGTAAGGATTTTTAAACGCTCTCTAAACTTCTCCTCAATAGCATCTTTGTCTTCTTTTTCCAAGCCCAGCTCTTTCTTGATAATCTTTAGCTGTTCTTGTAGGAGATACTTTCTATGCGTTTGTTTGATCTTCTCTTCAACCTACAAGACATCAGAAACAGTGAGCTTGTCACACAACTGCACTAAAATTTCTCCTAAACCAAGAAGAATCAGCACAAGGGACACATTATAGTACATGCAAGGTATGTCCTACGTTGTAATTTTCATATTTGCAATTTAGGCCAATACAAGTGAGTTCTTCATGTCTCTGTCTCCATAAATACAAAAGCCCTCCCCAAAAAAAGCTGAAGAATGGATAATCTATGCCACATATGACCTTTGAAGTAAGATTTTACTTTTAGATATAAATATCTGAGGAAAAACTATTTTGTCTTGCTGAGCACGAAATTACCAAAGCCTCAGGATTGTTAGAAACTGTTAAGTGCTAGGATAGGAAAGGTATGGGAGAAACAAAACCAAAAACTTTCTTTTATTTTATTAATTTTTTAATCACCTCTCGGCCCAGACGCTGTTGTAGCTTGCTTAGTTCAAATTCTTTCTTTAACAATGAAAGAGATTTGTACAGGCGTTTTGGGATCTGTAGAATAAAAAAAACATTATGGATTACTTATATGATAAAAAATACCCAAACAAACAAGTGTCATGCAAGGGCGAAAACAACATCACTTAATTTCATTTTTCAGTGATCACTGCATGCATACAATCAACGTTTCATCATCTCTACTTACATTTGTCTCTTCTAATACATCCTGCAGTTCCTGGGAATCGGCCCCAGTCAGTGCTGCACCCATGTCACTTAAGTAAATAGGATTGTCCACCACTCTCTGTCCAGCTTGCATCATCTGCATTACAGATTCCCTTTCATAGATAACAGGGAAGAAAACAGCTCATTATAAGAATGCATATCATTAACACATCCTTTACTTTAAAAGTACAGCACATACAATGCTCTAAGCTGCTCTCCATGTATGTTGCTTAGCTGTAGCAGGATTGTGCTCCAAACATGCACCTGAACTGTGATTGAAAGGTAAGATCACACGGACTTCAGAAATTCTCTCACAATGGTCAAGTCAGTTTCACAAGAGTAAAGCAAAATAACAAACTGAACATCAAAATCCACCACTGGTCAGACAGAAGCTTGATCTATTGAATTCGCAAGAATCACTTATTAAACAAAAAAATAATATACTGTTCTTTTCCACATTTTATGCCATTTTTTTGTAAACTATCTGTCCACAAAAGGCTGAAATTTATTTCTTAACATTAAATAGCTCTCTATTAAACATCTACATGCACCATGTATGCAATAATCCAAAAAAAGATCATCAGTATCGAGAGTCTGTAGACACTTTACAGAAAAAAAGATCACTATTTTTTTTTTTTACATTTTTTTAGTTCCCGACATGACAAAGTACACACAGCACTTTGTTCCTTCTTCCTAGGTGGCCTGAAGCACGCTGCAATGTTAGAAAGGGCACCCCCCTTGGCCTTCCAACACTGCAGCTAGCAATGAGATGGCTGCTTTGTAACGTCTGTCTTCAGCTTCTAGCACTAGCACATGGAATGTAGAGGGAGGCGATTTGTGTCAGTGCTTGCCTTGGGAAAGTGTGCTAGAAGCCAGACACAGGCTGCAAGTAATTAACTAAATAATGTTTAAAAAAAAAAAAAAGAATAAAGTGTTAATTCTTTTTTCATTTGGAACTCCAGCCAAAACATCTTTCTATTTTTGGATAATAAATGGTTACTGCCTTTGAATGGGTACTGCCTTTGTCAGGTTTTCACGCTGCCTGAATCCCACCTACCCCATTTGTCCCTGTGAACACTGGGACAGAAAGTGAGGGAAAAAAAAAAAGAAAATCAGAAATAAAATTGGGATACTCATAGTGATAACTGGCAAATGTGGGATTTTCCCCCAACTTTCTGTTGCCTCTGAAAGTTTTGTCTTAATAAAGTAACAGTTAAGCACAACATATTGTCTTAGTCATACCTGTATAGTGGATTCAAAGCAATAATATCACGGATAGTTTTCACTATTTCAGCAGTGAGAGCCTAAGAAAGACAAAAGGGCATTAGATACATAAAATATTTTTTTTTTACATATAAATAAAAGGTTACTTCATCTTAAAAAAAAAAAACAAAAAAAACACAACCTCCAACTCTCTATATACATAAATATAGTCTATTAAATACGAATTCTCATTTAGAAATCCATATATTCACTGTCTGGTCTGTGCGGGATTGTATAGCGTTTACCAATGCCTGCATTTTTCCAGCTTTAAAAAACACGTGCACACCTAGGGTACAGCTCTGGCCATACTGAATAATGGCCAATTAGCCCAGTCCCTATCTTCCCCTTACTGCATGTTCCAAACAAATGCCACTATTCTCTATGGCTGGAACCTTATGCCAGATTCTCTAGGCCGATAAGAGCATTACAGGTGGTGAACATTGTGCTTGTCCTGTGTAGTAAATAGGTCCATTTGTAAAGAAAAGAGGCATTCTATTGTGTGGACTGAGGAAAATTAAGATTTGTTTAGAATAAAGTGCATTTATTCCTTAACCTTGGGTTTGAAGTGGCTGTCACCTTATATTTTCTCTGGTATGCCTACATTTTCTTGACTTCTTGGCTATGCTTCCCTAACTGCATTCCAATGTGAAATGAGAATACCCTTACTGGCTACTGAAACGGTCTCATTCGACAGTAAAAAGAACTGAATCCTCAAAGCAAGGTGCCAGTTACAAAGCTAAACAAAATAAGAGAGGGCCACTGTGGTTTGTGGCAGATGGTTGTGGAGATGAAACAGATTTCATAGCGCAATGTGAATGTTTTTCACATTACAGATCTAAATTGCTAATGTACAAAACTCAATGTTTGATGTCAGCAGCCATCTTGGGATCACAATATGTGCATTAACTGCTTCCTGACCGCCCTATAGGAGAAATACTGCTACAGGGCGGCATATGCGTGATTTTGCATTTCCGGATAGGGGGCACACACACCATTCGCGGCTGCGAAAATAGCGAAAAAAATACAAAAAAAACGCACAGGCGATCAAATACCACTGGAAGAAAGCTCAATTTGTGGAAAAAAAGTACTTAAATTTAATTTGGATACAGCGTTGCATGACAGCGCAACTGTCAGTTAAAGTAATGCAGCACCGTAACGCAAAAAAAATGGCCTGGTCAGGAAGGGGGGGGGGGGGGGGGTAATTCCTCAGGAGGGCAAGTGGTAAAAAAAAAAAAAAAAACACAATGTAAATGATCATGCTCTTACTTTCACTTCTTCAGTTATCTGGAATTCTTCATGTGTCACATTATCAACTTCGACCATAAGGACTCCTGGCGGGGAGTTTGGATCCACAACTACTTGCTCTCTCTTGGCAACCTCATTGGTGTTCCTGATTGCTGGACTTCTTCGTCTCTTTTTCCCGTCTGCTTTCTCCTCAGGATTTGGATCGTCAGCTTCAATATCTAGCTGCTTATTGATGCGGATCCTGCATATTAGAATTCATGATTCAAGGCTTTTCTATTCTCATTTGAATTTTTATATATTTTCAAAGTACAATCTGAAGATTTTTTTTATATTCCAAATATAGTTAAGTCTCCAGTCTCAGCTGGTTAAAAGTCTGTAAAATGATGAAAAGTGAAAATTCCTTTAACTGAATCAAATCTCTTTCATTAGCCTCCACAGAAGCAGATTCATGGACATTATTATGTATAAACATTTACAGTAAAGCTATGTGGTCTTGCTTGCAACATGTAACTCAAAAATAGCTGATTGTATTAGGGACTATGTCGATGGGCTTTCAGATTGTGTCAATGGCTTCAGTTTGACATCCATTTGAGATGCACCTGAGTTCATTCAGAAGTAAAAAGGTGCATTTGACCTTCTCCAAGAGGGCTTTGATTTATCAAGGCTGGAGAGTGTAAAATCTGGTGCAGTTGTGCATGGTAGCCAATCGGCTTCTAACTTCAGCTTGTTCAATTACGCTTTTAAAAAAAAAAAAAAACCTTGAAGCCAATTGGTTCCTATGCAGAGCTCTACCAGATTTTGCATTCTCCTGTTTTAGTAAATCAATTCCATACTGTTGTTTGGGGATGCAAAACCTTCTTGATGTGTACAAAAGCCCATTGACACAGGCCCTAATAGGCTGAAAGACTGCTTGCTTTCTGACAGATTTCAAATATGCCAAATCCAAAACTGAAATACATAGGCCTTACCTATAAGGATTTGGCTAGGGCTCAGGAAGAATGAATAGTCAGAATACATGTCTAGATGCCAGAGTAGAAAAATTACTCATATTCTTTTAGCTATATAAGGTGTTATTGCATTTAATTATTACACAGTTGAACATTTACCAATCATTTTTAAATCAGGTTGCTTTTCATTTAGCAAAGTATAACTTTTTCTGTGTATACATCACCCCTTGAATCTGGCATCATGGTCAATCAAATGAGACAGATTTGCACTCAGGTATACATGAAAAAAAGTTGGACATTAGGACAGGGAAATTAGGGTTTGCTGTTGGCAGTATCTATATGAATGCAAAGAATGCCTCAGACCACCAGACTCTGCCAGCAATTGCTGCTTTTGTATCAACCATAATACAAAATAAATAAATAAATAAAAGAATAAATGCTTCATATAAACATTTTATAATGGTTCAATATGTGGTTTTTCTAGTAAGATCAATTTCTCTGCGGATCCTGTAATTATAGTGAGCACCAATACTTGCATCAAAACACATACCTCCTATGACCCATAACGATCATTCGCAGCTTGTCTTCCATGTCCTGCATCTCATGGATCTGAACAAATGTACCAGTGTGGAAAATTTCATCCAGGCTTCCAACCAAATCTGACTCATTACTATTGTTCACCAGAAAGAAAAGAAAAAGTTTTACTGACAAATGAAAAAAACACCGACACAAAATACAATATATATATATATATATATATATATATATATACACATACATACATACATACACACACACACATATATATATATATTTTATCACTGTGTTGCCTTGAGAGATGGACCATACAGTCCCTGGAATGTTGTGTTTTTTTTTACCTTTTGCAATGCTGTCTTCACAAACAATACATCTATTTGGTGTGCTGGTGAGTTTACATATTAACAAATTAAGGCTGGCACCAGGGTTGTCAACTCCACACACAAGCATTTACAATCAGCCTAAACAATCATGAATGTTCATGGAAAGATGTTTCACAACTGTTGCAAATGATGCCCCCATGTACACAGATAATTAAGACATTGGCACAAAATGAGAAGACCAATTTCTCATGTACAGTCAGGTCCATAAATATTGGGACATCGACACAACTCTAACATTTCTGGCTCTATACACCACCACAATGGATTTGAAATGAAACTAACAAGATGTGCTTTAACTGCAGACTGTCAGCATTAATTTGAGGGTATTTACATCCAAATCAGGTGAACGGTGTAGGAATTACAACAGTTTGCATATGTGCCTCTCACTTAAGGGACCAAAGTAATGGGACAATTGATTTCTCAGCTGTTCCATGGCCAGGTGTGTGTCAAGGTCCTACCTTTCTTCAGAGCTTGTGCATCTCCATGAGCTGGCATCAATCTTGGTTTTCTGCAAAGCATGGTGGGAACCTTTATGCCTTCAGGCTTCTGCGGCTCCTCCTCAGAAGGGTGTGGTTGAGCACATTTAAACCTGCTGTCTGCAAGTGTGCTCTGCACTTGTGTCCTGTATGTTGCCCTGTTGCAAGCTCTTGTGTTGTTCCCATTGCTCTCCTGGTAACCGACTCGGCTTGGACAAGACTACTCTCTGCGTTAACCCTTTATCTGACCTCCCGTTGCTGAACCCGGCCCGTGACCTGAGTATTCTTTGCCTACCGTCTAGTACTGTCTGCTCCGTTGTTATTGACCCGGCTTGTCTGACTACTCTACTCGCGTTCCCATCTAGCTCCCACCAGCTGTACGCCATTGGCGGCAGTCGTTATCGCAGCTGGGGTCACTCGGGGGCCGCGACCTGGTCTCAGGCTTCGTCAAGTCCATCCCCACCATCAGGGGCCCTGGTGAAGGGTAGCCCGGGGCTTAGACTCCGCGCCCTGAGGGACTCTGGTCTGTCGGTAGTGGCTGTTGTCAGTCGCAGCGTGACCGTACCATAGGCCTGCCTGCCCATTCCAGCGTTCCTGCCCTGACAGTGTGTGTTATTCCCTCATTATCCCAATTACAATGAGCAGATAAAAGGTCCAGAGTTGATTTCAAGTGTGCTATTTGCATTTGGAATCTGTTGCTGTCAACTCTCAAGATGAGATCCAAAGAGCTGGAACAACATCCTATGGACAGATGAGACCAAGATCAACTTGTACCAGAGTGATGAAAAGAGAAGAGTATGGAGAAGGAAAGGAACTGCTCATGATCCTAAGCATACCACCTCATCAGTGAAGCATGGTGGTGGTAGTGTCATGGCGTGGGCATGTATGGCTGCCAATGGAACTGGTTCTCTTGTATTTATTGATGATGTGATTGCTGACAAAAGCAGCAGGATGAATTCTGAAGTGTTTCAGGCAATATTATCTGCTCATATTCAGCCAAATGCTTCAGAACTCATTGGACGCCGCTTCACAGTGCAGATGGACAATGACCCAAAGCATACTGCAAAAGCAACCAAAGAGTTTTTTAAGGGAAAGAAGTGGAATGTTATGCAATGGCCAAGTCAATCACCTGACCTGAATCCGATTGAGCATGCATTTCACTTGCTGAAGACAAAACTGAAGGGAAAATGCCCCAAGAACAAGCAGGAACTGAAGACAGTTACAGTAGAGGCCTGGCAGAGCATCACCAGGGATGAAACCCAGCGTCTGGTGATGTCTATGCGTTCCAGACTTCAGGCTGTAATTTACTGCAAAGGATTTGCAACCAAGTATTAAAAAGTGAAAGTTTGATTTAAGATTATTATTCTGTCCCATTACTTTTGGTCCCTTAACAAGTGGGAGGCACATTTGCAAACTGTTGTAATTCCTACACCGTTCACCTGATTTGGATGTAAATACCCTCAAATTAAAGCTGACAGTCTGCAGTTAAAGCACATCTTGTTCGTTTCATTTCAAATCCATTGTGCTGGTGTATAGAGCCAAAAATGCTAGAATAGTGTCGATGTCCCAATAGTTATGGACCTGACTGTATATGTAAAAAATAGGGCCAGTGAAGAAATAAAAACTGCCACTGGCTGGAGAATGATGTAAAAAATTTTCTGTATATTGGTAGCTCTCATCCAAAAGGTTACATGAGCTAAATCTATGAAACACCATAGACCAAATCCTTAGAATCTTTTTCAAAAATGCATGTCAGAAACAAAGACTAAATGCTTAATTCCCCAAAGCTTTAATATGATGGGCACCCCTAGTCAAGGGAGGCAAGAATTGAACTAGGCCAAGCTTGGTCATTATCAAATGAAAGTGGTTTAAAAAGGGGGGGGACATGGCTTGGACAGCAATGTAAGAAGCAAAGGCAGCAGCTCTCTGCTACCATCCTGATTTTTCTCATCCTGGGACTGCCTTCATCCTACAGAGATCTCCAGCTAGAAGCATGTATTCCTCTGTTCCATCTAAACCCTTTTTCTTGCACTTCTACCCGCCCAGCCATGACTGAAAAGAATAAAGAAAAAGGCAGTGGTGGCAAAGCAGTCCATTCCAAGATTGTGCCAGAGCACAGAGAGCCATGAAGGAGAGTCTCAGGGACACAATGGCATGCGATTTAAACCCGTGTATGGACAAATATAGCACTGCTCGGAGTGTGCCAACTAATAAAACTTCAGAAATTCTGAAGGAACCCTGTGCACACTGCTATATACCATTTCCAGCAAACTTTGCAATAAAAAAAGGAGGGATTTTCAGTTCACACATATTTCAATACATATACAAGTCTGTATGCAGTTGGCCAGAGTAAATATGTATTGCAATATGTGTGAACTAAAAATTTTCTGGAAAGGGTATATAGCAAGGTGCAGAGGGTTCCTTCAGAATTTCTAGTGTTAATATGTGGTTACACCCCTTTGGCACCTGATGGATAAATGCATGTACAAGTTATTGGGATTTGAGTACAGGTATATCTTGTTTGTTTACCTACTGATACTCCCATACCCTTTGCCACGTTCCTCCAGCAAACTGGCCTTACCAATGTCTGGAGGTTACAACATACTACTGAACACTGCTACTGAATATCCAGAATTACCTTGGCACTGGGAAAGGCACCACCCTGCCTTATTTACTCTGCCGGAGGCCTGTCAGACCACACCCCTTGCTCCTCTCTTTGGAGGTAAATAACAGTCCATATCAAAGGCAGATTCTACAAGATCAATACTTACTGGTTAACGTGGTCATAAAGGCTCAAATTTTTTTGTGCATTCTATGCATGAAGGTAAAAAAAAAACCAAAACATTCTGTGGCAGCCCCCAATACTAACCTGAGCCTCATCGCAATCCAGCGATGTGCATGAGAGCCTCCTCTCTCCAGGGAATCTCCCTCCTCATTGGCTGAGACAGCAGTGGGAGCCATTGGCATTTTTTGAGGAGGTGGAAAACAGGGACACCTCCTGGCCATTATAGCTAAATCCCGACGACCTCTGACTTTTATTAGTGCAAATAACGATGCCACTATAACATCTCCCACAGACACAGCCTCGGTGTTTAGCTTCTTCTAGCACGATTTATACAGCAATAAAGTATCCCACAAGGAAAATGCCTTGTTACTATTCCTAGACTCTTATAAATTTGCCCACTCTGTTCCCCGACAGCACACTCTAAACTGGACTCTATCACTCTAGAAGAGCTACAAAAAGCTCTGTCTGGATTACCTAACAAGGATCCCAGCGCCGATGGGCTATTGGGAGAAATATATAAAACATACAGCAATATCCTGCTTCCCGAACTGTTAGCCATGTCTAATGAAGCTTATGACCTTGGAACACTCCAACCTATGAATGAAGGGAGTATAGTTGTTCTCTTGAAGCCTGACAAAAAAATCCTCTTAAACCTGAATCACATTGACTGATTTCCCTTCTAACATCCAATATCAAGCTTCTTGCAAAAGTGTTGCTAACCGCTGATCTAAACTCATTGGCGCTATAATCCATCCTGACCAGGCAGGCTTCACACCGACTAGATCATATGAATAGTAAATGTGATGAATGTAATGGCTGCCCCCTGAATTCTATTAAAAATTGCCCACCCCAGTTCTACAAAGCTATTTCATACTTACTTGTCATCTCTCTTGAGAAAAACTCCAGCATACGGTTGGGCAAGCCTTACTTTACGCCTTAGAAGAGCCATAAGATTTGGGTTTCTGACCTTCAGTTGAGAATAAAAATACAATTTAGTATATAAATAAATAAATAAAATATAATAAAAATATTAATTTATACTAGTATAGCTCAGTTATTCTATATACAGAAATGTCAAACAGTCTTACTATATACAATGCATTCAGTCTGAAACTGAACCTGTGTTTGTGCCCATACAAAGGCCTGGAAGCTGGAAATGACATTTTTACATTTCCTTTTCTGGAGGGTGGTGGGGGTGGGGCTAGACCTTTTAGTCCATCTTACAAAAACTTGCCTGTGATTTATTGTGTTGGCCCATGAGCCCTACCCCATAAAACCCATGGTTTACGTACACTGCTTTGGTAGCCTGCATTAGTTTGGAATGAGTGGCTGTATTTTTCCTTTAATCCATCAGCTCTATTATGTACAGTAGACTATTACTTTATTGCAGATCTGCAAGGGACATTTCAACAGACTGTGGTTAAAATTCCAAGGCCATCACACCAAGGCTGTGCACGTCAAAAATGATGCATACAAGGTCAGTTAACTGAAAAGCATTTGTAAATGAAAATAAAACATGAAGTTTGCTGGAGGTTCAGAAATTTTTTTTCTGTTAAAATCGATTGGTCTGTGCATTTATGGCAATAGCTCTTATGGTGCAAGGAAGGCCATAGATGGGCAGATATCTTGCCTGAGAAGGATGATCTTGGAACCTAAAGGATAAGTCATTACATGTTACACCCATATTCAGGGAGTAACATGTTACAAATGCACCAGCCCCTGCACCCCCGATCCCCCATTTTGACAGCTAGCGGGGGATCTTCTGCTCCCACTAGCTGTCACAATTTAAAGAAAAAAAAAAAAAACGCCTTTGAGGCTGTCGGCTTGTAGTTCTCAATGAACATGGCACTGTGAGCGCTGTGGTAGTTTACAGAGTCGTCCCGTTAGCAAGTATTGGCTTCCCTGTACAAGGTACGAGGAAGTAGATACACTGACAGGACTGCAGGAGACCTGCATGGCATCAGCGATCGCTGGTGACATGCTTTATAGGCTTCCAAAACAAAAAAAGATAAATGCACATTTTTTCACCTGCAAAAAAAAAAAAAAAAAGCACTTTTATTAATTTTTGTTTAAAGGTGAACGTATCCTTAAAAGTGGTTGTAAACCCCTACATTTACGCAGTGAAGCAAATGGCCTCACGTGATACACAGAGATGAAACAAATCCTCCTACGTAAGTTGTACCTGTTTATCTATAGCTTCTGTCCCCTACATCCATTCAGATTGCTGAATTTACACAGTATCTCAGCTCTGAAAAGCAGGGGGAGGAGAGCTGAAGTTACATTCAGTAAGGAGAGCTCTAAGAGATGATTGGAGGGAAGCAACACCCCCCCTCCACACAGCACACAGGAACAGAGCTGAGGCTGTCAATCACAGGCTGTGCCCTATCCTCCCATAATTTTTCTTTTGGTGTCAGGAAAACTGATCAGAGGGGATTCGGGCTGATAGCAATAGAACGAGGCAGCAGACAGAAATGACACTTCGTGCTCTGGATTGAGACAAGTACACACTATAGAGGGATATGATTTGTTCATATTTCATATCTGAGGTTTACAACCACTTTAAGAATTTGCAGCAATTCTTTTAACAGTGACAGCGGCACAGATGTGGTATTTCACATTACCCCAGTCCCAGTTCACCCAATCTGAGGTCTAAACCACAAATAGTTAAATTACACATTATTATTTATTATCCATCACTCCTGCCAGCACATACCAGGTTTCCTATTTTATATTACACTGTTATCCAATGTAGACACGATGGGAAAAAGCTAACCAGGACTCCACTGTCAGGACTCGATGACAAAAGTAAAAACCAACATGACCAAGCGTCAGCTAGGCTCATTTTATGTTACATTCAAACAAGTAAAAATTCTGTTTATTTCTTACCGTTTTAAGACAAGTTTTTTTTCCTTTTTTAACCACTTGCCCTCCGGAGGATTTACCCGCCTTCCTGACCAGGCCTTTTTTTTTGCTATTTGGCGCTGCACTATTTCAACTGGTAATTGTACGGTCATGCAATGCTGTACCCAAATTAAATTTACGTCCTTTTTTTTCCCACTTTACACACCTGTGCGCTTTTTATTTTTTGCGCTATAAACAAAAAGAGACCGAAAATTTGGAGAAAAAAAAAACAATATTTTTTACTTTCGGCTATAAAAAATATGTAGTAAACTCAAAGTTAGTCATAAATTTAGCTCAAAATGTATTCTGCTACATGTCTTTGGTAAAAAAAAATCCTAATAAGTGTATATTGATTGCTTTGTGTGAAAGTTATAGCGTCTACAAACTATGGTATAGATAATGCAATTTACGCCATTTTTTGCTATACAGAGCTGCAGTAGTTTAACTGACAATTGCGCAGTCATGCAATACTGTACATAAATTAAAAATTATGTCCTTTTTTCATACAAATAGAGTTTTCTTTTGGTGGTATTTGATCACCTGTGTGCTTTTTATTTTTAGCGCTATAAACAAAAAAAGACCGAATAGATAATGGAATTTACACAGCTTTTACTTTCTGACTGCTCATCACATTCCTTGAGGTGCTAATATACCAGGATAGTACAAACACCCCCAAATAACCCCTTGTTGGAAAGTAGACACCCTAAGCTATCTACTGAGAGGCATATTGAGTCCATGGAAGATATTTTTTTTTCCCCACAAGTTTTTGGAAAATGACAATTTTTTTTTTTTTTTTTTTTTTACACAAAGTTGTCACTTAAATAATATATTGCTCACACAAGCCATGGGTATATGTGGAATTACACCCCAAAATACATTCTGCTACTTTTACCGAGTATTGGGGTACCACATGTGAGAGACTTTTTGGGAGCCTAGCCACATACAGGAGCCTGAAATATACATGCGATCAGCTGTGATTGGACACAGCTGATCACATGACCGAGCTGACATCTTCGGCTCTTTCCATTGATCGGTTATCCGTTGTGTCCAAGGGACACAGCGCACCACCAATCGCCACACTGCGCGCTCCTGGAGCCGTGCACGCACGGTTAGAGTTGGAGGACGTCATATGATGTCCTCCCAGAACAAGAGAACCACCTTGCGCCCGTCATTACCTTATATGGTGTCATTGGACACAGCTGATCACATGGTAAAAGGCAGCTGTAACTGGCCTTTTACCTCATCACGTGATCGGTCTTTTACCTCATCACATGATCAGCTGTGTCCGTAGGACACAGCGATCACAGAGACTGCCGGGTGTGTGCCACTGGGGACGTGTGGGAGGGCGTGTTCTAGGATGCCCTCCCAGAACTGGACAACCATGCTGTAGCCGTCATTCAGCTATAGTGCAGTTGGCAAGAGGTTAAAAATCTGTATTTTTTGCTAGAAAAGTTACTTAGGACCCCCAAACTAGAGATGCACAGAAATTTCGGTGACCAAAATATTTCAGCCAAAAATACCCCTATTGGCCTTTGGCCGATATGAAAATAGGCATACGGAAATATGAAAATGTTGCCCAGTGGTTCTCAGGCTTGCCTGAGAACCCATCCAACGATCCTGGCGTTGGGCATAGAGATCAGTGAAGCAAAGATGGCCTCCACTCATCTCTATGCCCTTGAAGGACTGGAGTGATGGCATACGTCACTTCTGGTTTTTTAAGCACTAGATCAATGGTTTTTTTTGACTAATGCTTTACATTGTAGAGAAGAGATCTGGGGTCTTATTGACCTCATATCTCTTCATAAAGAGGACCTGCCACTGCTTATTTGTATCACAAGGGATGTTTGCATTCCTTGTGAAAGGAATAAATAACTTTTTTTAAAGGGACGGTGTAAAAAAAAAAAAAAAAAGTTGAAAGTGCCCCCGCGCTTGTAAGCAGTGAACGCATACGTAGGCCACACCCACATATGTAAACGGTGTTGAAACCACACATGAGGTATTGTCGCGAATGTCAGAGCAAGAGCAATAATTCTCGCACTAGACCTCCTCTGTAACTTTACACTGCTAACTTGTAGAAATTTTTAAAGCGTCACCCATGGAGATTTTTTAAGTACCGTAGTTTGGCGCCATTCCACGAGCGTGCGCAATTTTAAAGCGTGACATGTTGGGTTTCATCATCTTTCATACTTTACAAAAATGTAGGGTATATATTGTTTTTTTAATTAAAGTGTATTTATTGCCAAAAAAATTGCGTTTTAAAAATATGTACATTTTTACAAACTGTCCATTTCGGTTTCGTTTTTGGCCAAGTGCATCCTGAATTTTTGGTTTCGGCACTGGAATTTTAATTTCGGTGCACCACTGCCCCAAACATCTGCTGTGTAGAGAAATACACAGCAGCATGTTATTGCTGGCAGGGGAGAGACCTGTGTTGTTTACACACAGGTCTCTCCCGTCACTGTTTCTCGGTGATCGCTGGGTGCCGGAGGAGAATCTCTGGCCAGGACCTGGTGATTGATATCTGTAGCCACCAATGCCAGCACAAGTAGGGTGGCGCAGGTGCGCACTCCCTACCTGGAAATGCAAATCACGTATATATAAACGTGACTTTATGTAGCCCTGCAGCAGTATTTCTGATATAGGGCAGCAGACTACTGGTTAAATGTTGGCGTTTTTGTTTATAGCGAAAAAAATAAAAAACTGCAGAGGTGAGCAAATACCACCGAAAGAAAGCTCTATTTGTGTGAGGGGAAAAAAAATGACACATTTCATTTATGTACAGTGTTGCATGACTGTGCAATTGTCAGTTACAATACCGCAGCACCGTATCGCAAAAAATGGCCTGGTCAGGAGGGGAGGGGGGAATCTCCGGAGGTCAAGTGATTAAGAATAGATATAGTTAGGCTGTTCTTTCACCTAATCCCGGCCTCTACCTAGGTTCCCCCACACAGTGTTAATGTCAGCCTTTACCTCAGTGGTCTCCAAACTGCAGCCCTTTGCCTGCTTTTATCCGGCCCTTGGGGCACTATTTCATCCATGGATACCAAAAATGGAACAAAATTCTCCCCACTGACACCAATGAAGGGGTATATTTCCTCCCAATGGCACCAACGATGGTGCACACTCCTACCAGTGACACCAATGATGGGGCCCAATGACACCAATGATGGGTCACAATTCCTCTCACTGATGCCAACGATGGGGCACACTTCTACCAGTGACACCATTGATGGGTCCCAATTCCTCCCATTGAAACCAATGATGAGACACAATCCTACCTGTGACACCAATGATGGGGGAAATGATGGGTCACAATTCCTCCCACTGACACCAACAATGGGGCACACTCCTACCAGTGACACCAATTATGGGGTCCAGTAAAACCAATGATGGGTCACAATTCCTCCCACTGACACCACCGATGAGGTACACTCCTACCAGTGGCACCAATGATGGGTCACAATTCCTCCCATTGACACCAACGATGGGGCACACTCCTACCAGTGACACCAATGATGGGTCACAATTCCTCCCACTGACGCCAACGACGGGGCACACTCCTACCAGTGACACCAATGATGGGTCACAATTCCTCCCACTGACGCCAACGACGGGGCACACTCCTACCAGTGACACCAATGATGGGTCCCAATTCCTCCCACTGACACCAATGATGGGGCACACTCCTACCTGTGACACCAATGATGGGGATCAATGATGGGTCACAAATCCTCCCACTGACACCAATGATGGGGCACACTCCTACCTGTGACACCAATGATGGGTCACAAATCCTCCCACTGACACCAACGATGGGGCACACTCCTACCAGTGAGACCAATTCCTCCCACTGACACCAATGAAGGGGTGCTCTTCCTTCCTTTGACACCAAAGGTGGGACACTGGACATCTATTCCAACTGACATCAGGCCCTTTCCTACTTCCAATAGCCACGGTCCAGCCCCCCTAACGTCTGAAGGACAGTAAACTGGCCCTGTTTAGAAGGTTTGGAGACCCGTGCCTTACCTCAATGATCTTGACGAACCTGGGGAAGACGGGGTTCCTGGACACTGCAATGACAGGGACATTGGGGAACACCTCGGGAATCATGAGAGGGGTGAGAGCAGTGACTATGGGGGCGCTGTAAGCGGCTTCTGCTCCTCCACCATCCTCCCCACTACTGCTCTCATCTCCTCCTTCCCCGGACTGTGCCCCGTCCTCTCCAGAGGAAGCACCGCTGCCCCGACTCCCGAATTCATGTACAGATCGGCAGTGGACGGTACACAGCCGGGGGACATTGGAAGAATGGGCAGCGCTGACACAGCGGCTGAGCCGAGTCCTGATTGATGCATCCTGAGAGCTGACAGCAGAGTAAAGCCTGCCTCGTATGTGCGGCCTCCAGCCAGTCTCTGGTGCCGCTCCCAGTAATCCGACCCTGCATTGTCCCAGCCACCGGCTGCACCTCCACAGCCGCTGATAACCTGTCATGCTGTCGGCTTCACTCCGTACACCACCGGTCCAGCGCTATCCTAGAAGCACGCTGCTTCCGGCACACAGCATTGATGTCAGAGACTACCCACCAATGCCCGGGCCGCTGCAGACATTGTGCTGATGAACCCTCAGCAGCCATGATTGATGAGGTAGTATTAGGCAACAGTTCTAGCTCTATGTGACCTTGAGCTCTTTTATTTACTGTAACAGAAGTATCAAGGTCCTTTCACACTGCACTACACGTATATGTGCAGAAACTACCATTTGTGCATGTTTTATGCACATTGCATTGCGTTGAGATGCATTCATGTGTGTTGCAGTGTGAGCGAGGCGCATAAAAAACATTTTTTTTCTATTTGCCCTTGTAGTGACCTGTGTTTATGCAGTGCTGAAAAATTCAGGTCACTTCAGGTAGTAGGAAGGACCCCTTATTAAAATGATACAAAAGGATAATGCACATTGAGCCTCAGTTTACATATATGTGGTGTGGGAAACGCAGCGAATCCCAAGCATTTCCTGTACTGAAATCTCACTCCGTTCATGCGATTAGCCAGGGGTGTCAATGTTGAATTAACCATTTCCCGCCCGACCTATAGTAAAATGACAGCTGGGTGAGCCTATTGTCCCTCCGGGTGGACATCATATTATTATTATTATTATACAGTATTTATAAAGCGCCAATAGTTCGCTCAGCGCTGTACATTACAAAGGGGGACAGAACATGTGACAGAACAATACCAATACAATGCAAAACATGAGGGGATTGAGGGCCCTGCTCTTTCGAGCTTACAATCTAGGAGGGAGGGGATGGTGGCACAGGAGGAGATAGCTGTGGGGGATGGAGTGGTAGGAAGAGTGGAGGAGGTCGGCAAGTTAGCAGGGGGTGGGGTAGGCTTCCCTGAAGAGATGGGTTTTCAGGGTGCGCCTAAAGGAGAGGAGAGTAGGTGATAATCTGATGGGTTGGGGCAGGGAGTTCCAGAGGATGGGTGACACCCTGGAGAAGTCCTGGAGGCGGGCATGGGAGGAGGAGACCAGGGAACTAGAGAGAAGGAGGTCTTGTGAGGAGTGGAGTGTGTGTGCTGGGCGGTACTTGGATATTAGGTCAGTGATGTAGTTCAGGGCAGTATGGTGGACAGCTTTGTACGTCAGTGTTAGGGTTTTGAATTTGATCCGTTGCGCAATCGGAAGCCAGTGGAGGGATTGGCAGAGGGGGGTGGCGGAAACGGAGCGGTTGGAAAGGTGAATGAGTCTGGCCACCGTATTCAGGATCGACTGAAGCGGGGATAGCCAGCGGCGAGGCAGGCCAGTGAGGAGGGAGTTGCAGTAGTCGAGTCGTGATATGATGAGGGAGTGGATGAGTTAACTGCTTCGCACTCCTTCAAAGCAGCACTCAATCAGAAGCAGCACCCCCATCAGTGATTGCCCCCCATGAGCTGATCTAAATTTATAGAGAGATGCTCAAATGAACATTCAACTCCACCCCAATTAGAAGCTGATAAGGATCACATGAATAGTGGGGGATGTTTCTCAGGAAACAGACTACAGTCATAAAACGGGTGCAGCTGGAGGTGAGAATCATATGACGTCCTACCAGTCTCGCCACTTGTGCGCACCCCCAGGGGCACGCGGTGCGGCGATCAGTGATGAGCTGTGTCCCCCAGACACAGCGCACCACTAATCAAAGGAAAGAGACAATGAAATTAGCTCTTTCACATATGGCAGGATGTTTCCAGTCAGAGCCACAGCCGGTCACAAATGTAAAAAAAAATCTCGGTATCTCGCCGTTACTGGCTTCTCACTCACCGATTTTGTGTGAGAAGACCCAGGAACAGTGAGTTACAGCTCTACAGCTACTGTTTAGTGCATTATACTGCCCTAATTGTCCCCCAAATAAAAGAGCACCTGTCACAGCCGCTGATCAGTGTACCTTTCACAGCCCAATAGTGCACCTGTCACAGCCATCAGTGTACCTGTCATAGCTCATTAGTGTACCTATCACAGCTCATCAGTGCACCTGTCACAGCTCATCAGTGCACCTGTTACAGCCATCAGTGTACCTGTCACAGCCTATCAGTGCACCTCTCACAGCTCATAAGTGTACCATTCACAGCCATCACTGTACCTGTCACAGCCATCAGGGTACCTATCACAGCCCATCAGTGTACCTGTCACAGCCCATCAGTGCACCTGTCACAGCCATCAGTGTACTTGTCACAGCCCATCAGTGCACCTTACACAGCCATCAGTGTAATTGTCACAGCCATCAATGTACCTGTCACAGCCCATCAGTGTACCTGTCACTGCCCATTAATGTATCTATCACAGCAGCCATAAGTGTACCTGTCACAACCCATCAGTTTAACTGTCAGTGCATCTATCAGCACAGCCCATCAATGTACCTGTCACAGCTCATCAGTGCACCTGTCACAGCCATCAGTGTACCTGTCACAGCTCATTAGTGTACCTATCACAGCTCATCAGTGTACCTTTCACAGCCATCAGTGCACCTGTCACAGCCATCAGTGTACCTGTCACAGCTCATTAGTGTACCTATCAGAGCTCATCAGTGTACCTTTCACAGCCCATCAGTGCACCTGTTACAGCCATCAGTGTACCTGTCACAGCCTATCAGTGCACCTATCACAGCTCATCAGTGTACCTTTCACAGCCATCAGTGTACCTGTCACAGCCCATCAGTGTACCTGTCGCAGCCCATTAGTGCACCTGTCACAGCTCATCAGTGCACCTGTTACAGCCATCAGTGTACCTGTCACAGCCTATCAGTGCACCTATCACAGCTCATCAGTGTACCTTTCACAGCCATCAGTGCACTTGTCACAGCCCATCAGTGTACCTGTCACAGCCCATTAGTGCACCTATCAAAGCTCATCAGTGTACCTGTCACAGCCCATCAGTGTACCTGTCACAGCCCATTAGTGCACCTGTCACAGCTCATCAGTGCACCTGTTACAACCATCAGTGTACCTGTCACAGCCTATCAGTGCACCTGTCACAGCCATCAGAGTACCTATCACAGCTCATCAGTGTACCTGTCACAGCCCATCAGTGTACCTGTCACAGCCCATCAGTGCACCTTACACAGCCATCAGTGTAATTGTCACAGCCATCAATGTACCTGTCACAGCCATCAGTGTACCTGTCACAGCCCATTAGTGTATCTATCACAGCAGCCATAAGTGTACATGTCACAACCCATCAGTTTAACTGTCAGTGCATCTATCAGCACAGCCCATCAGTGTACCTATCACAGCTCATCAGTGTACATTTCACAGCCCATCAGTGCACCTGTCACAGCCATCAGTGTACCTGTCACAGCCCATCAGTGTAACTGTCACAGCCATCAGTGTAACTGTCACAGCCATCAATGTACCTGTCACAGCCCATCAGTGTACCTGTCACAGCCCATTAGTGCACCTGTCACAGCTCATCAGTGCACCTGTCACAACCATCAGTGTACCTGTCACAGCCCATTAGTGTATCTATCACAGCAGCCATAAGTGTACCTGTCACAACCTATCAGTTTAACTGTCAGTGCATCTATCAGCATAACCCATCAGTGTACCTGTCACAGCAGCTGTCATCAGTGCAGCCATCACAGTGCCACCATCACTGCTGCCCATCAGCAGTGTACCCATCAGAGCCGCCAGTCAGAAGTTTACCCGTCATAGAGCCTCCATGTCACAAAAATTGTATACTAGTGAGGAGGCATATAAAATCCTAAGTATGACGGGCAAGAGCAGTGGGGAGCTCTCACCATCCGATTCTGATTCGGAAAAGGAACCAGTAGAAAGTAGTAGATTTGTCCCTGAGCAAATCATCTGTGTGGAAGAGTCCCTTGTCCACTTTACTGGCTGGCTGGGAATCAAGCCATGCATTCCCAGTAAAAGGGACAGGTATGAACTGAAGCTCAACAAGCTCTGTGAAAGTGCCATGGGATACAGTATGTGCATGCCTTCCGCGTGTATGAAGGCATAGACTGCAAGCTCTAGCCCCCAACCTACACAAGTGGAAAAATTGTCTGGGACCTGGCATTCCCACTGTTCCAAAAGGGGTATGACATTCACCTAGACCAGTGTTTTTCAACCTTTTTTGTGCAAAGACACACTTTTTTCATGAAAAAAATCACGAGGCACACCACCATTAGAAAATGTTAAAAAAAATTACCTCTGTGCCTATATTGACTATATATAAAGTAATTCTCTTGAATAGGAATCAAACACAAAGAAATTATTTTATAATTACTTTATTATGAAATAATAAAGTATTTTATAATTGTTCATATTTCTGTTTACTTACTCAGTGCGAAACCTGGGCCTGTTTGGCTGAACACAAAGCTGATATTCTGGCAGGAATCGAAGAAAGACACACACGTAGCTCTTCGTCAACAGCTCTCAGTCTCTCTCTGTCTTTAGTTTTTATAGCAATCAGGCTTGAAAAGCTCATCTCACACAGATATGTAGTGGAAAATGGGAGCAATGTCAAAATAGCTTTGTTTGCCAGAACGGGGAACTCCTCCTACTCATTTCGGCCTTGCATTCGTGTGTTCAGCTCAATCAGATGATGAAAAATATCTGTCAGGTATGCCAGTCTTGCACACCACTCATCACTTGCAAGCAGCTTTGCGTAATCTGACCTCTCATTTGTCAGAAACACTTTAAGTTCCTCCCGCAGCTCATACACACGAACCAAGACCTTGCCACCCGACAACCACCGGACCTCCGTATGAAACAGCAAGGTTTTATTCTTCGCTCCCATCTCCTCACACAAAGCTGCAAACATGCGACTTTTCACGGGTCGTGACTTTACAAAGTTTACCATGCGCACAACATCATCCAACACAGGAACTAGGTCTGCTGGTAAAGTCTTGGCTACGAGGGCCTCACGGTGTAAAAAACAATGCGTAACAATCACATCTGGATTTCTTTCCTTCACTCTGCTTACAAAGCCTTTGGTGCGCCTGACCATGGCTGCAGCTCCATCGGTGCAGACACTTGTGCAGTTTTCCCACTTAAGTCCTCCTTGTTCAAGGTATTCTGATGTGACTCGAAAAATTTCTTCTCCTGTTGTTTTTTCTGGCAATGCCTTGCAAAAAAAGAAGTTTTCTCTAATTGCATCACCATCCACAAAACGCACATTGGCCAAGAGTTGAGCATGTCCACTGATATCAGTAGACTCGTCAAGTTGCAATGCAAATTTCTCACTGATACGGATCTTTTCCAAAACCACACTTTCTATGTCTGCAGACATGTCATTAATAATACGTCTGGAAATTGTGTTGTCTGAGAGAGGGACTTTGTCTATTTCCTTAGCTGCTTCAGGTCCGAGCATCTCCTCTACAATAGCTTTGCAGGCGGGAAGTATTAATGTCTCTGCCACAGTGTGCGACTTTTTTGACTTGGCTATAAGTTCAGAAACTTGATAGCTAGCTTTAAGAGCTCTTTCATTTACCTTTGTGGTTTTTCTCATGAAAGTGACCTGTTTCTCCGTGTTTTCACGCAGGCGAACAAAAAAGTCCGCATTCTTGTTTTGAAGCGAAGGGTGTTTCGTTTGGAGATGGCGTTTAAGTTTACTTGGGACCATAGCACTGTTAGATTGCTTTTCACCACACACCACACACAGTGGAGTTGGTTTCTTTGCATCTCCGGTGAAAGTAAATCCAAATGAAATATAGCTTTCGCTATATTGCCTTGTGCCAGAGAATTTCCTTGAGCTAACCATCTTTGCTTTCTTTTGATCCCCACTCATACTTGGGCTCTTATCTGGCTCCGAATTTTGTTCAGAGTCCAGTTCTTTCCTTTTCAAAAATGTGTCCATCACTGCAGTATCTGTTCCTGTCTCACTGTCACTCAGTACTTACTGCGCTTGTCTCCTCCAGATAGCCGCTGTCCGTCACACTCAGCACTCCATCCAGATCCATCAGTCAGCGCTCTTCTGCTCCTGTCTCCTCCAGATCCATCACTCAGCGCTCTTCTGTGCTGCGTCCGCGATAATCCTCCAGAGTCCAGATCCTTCGGTGCTCTTCTGCGCATCGGCGATCTACTGCGATGTCTTCTCCTGTCAGTGTAACAGTGACACCGGAGCTATTTATAGTCCGTAACATGTGGCCTCGGCTCACAAATAGACCAATCATTAGATTCTAATGATTGGTCTATTTGTGAGCCGAGGCTACATGTTACGGATGAAATTGGAATTTTTCCCACGGCACACCAGTCAATATCTCATGGCACACTAGTGTGCCGCGGCACAGTGGTTGAAAAACGCTGACCTAGACAATTATTACACAAGTCTGCCACTTTTCTGTCACTTGTACCATGAGAAAACCTTGGCCTGTGGTACCACCCGCTCAAACCAGAAAGGCTTAAGATAAGAGAGATGTGTACATTTTGTCCACCATCCACAATGACTTTGCGGTTGAAATTTATGGAAGACGCAGCCCCATCCAAAAGCCGGAGTGTATGCATGCTTACAATCAATTTATGGGGGTGTGGGGGGGGGGGGGTGGATTTAAATGATCAAATGCTACAGACCTATTTATTAACAAAAAAAATCCCTCTTCTGGTATAAAAAAGTTGTAATTTACTTTTTCCATTTGGTCATTTCACCAACAGAAACAGGAAGAAGACGCCAAAAAAGATGTAGGGTATGCAGCAGTTAGGAAAGACACCAGCTTTCATTGTCCCAAATGTCCCTGCCAACCAGGCCTATGCATCGGAGACTGCTTCCGACCTTATCACATGTCCCTGAAATATTAGTTTCCTTTTCTTTTAACAGCCTGCCATTTCCCCATTTCTAATATTTGTGCTGATCATTTGCCTGCTGCCTTGATTGATCATGCCTCTGCATTCCACGTAGACTGATCCTGGCCTGTATACTGACGATGCCTCTGCCTGCCCTCTGGATTGTTTCTAAACCACGTTTCTGCCTTCCACCTGAACTGACCCTAGCCTGTTTATCGGCAATGCCTCCGCCTGCCATCTGGATTATTTATCGACCATGTTTCTGCCTTCCACCTGTACTTATCTTGGCCTGGTAATCAATCATGTTTTTTAGATGATGTTTTGCCCTGCTACTGTAGTAGTGGGATTCAAGATAATACAGGGGTCTCACACATGTGAGGGGCTTCAGAGCAGAGTTCCGAGTAGAGAAAAACAGTTTTTGGTTCTCTCCGGGTTTTGTAATTCCCGAAACAGGGACTGTTAGTCTGAAAGCTTCAAAGAGATTGGGTGGGATGAAGCCTCTACCCCTATGCTCCGGTCCTACCAGACCGAGACCCTAAGCCTGCTGGCTGCTTGGACCAATGCTTTGGCTGTGTTGACCATATCTCTGTCTGCTGCCTGTGATCTTCCAGGACTTTTTTATTGACCAAGTTCCTACCTGCTGCCTGGACCAATACTTTTGCTGTGCTGGCCATATCTCTGTCTGCTGCCTCTAATGACCCAGGACTTTTTATGGACCATATTCCTGCCTGATGCCATGATGATTGCTTTGGCTGTTGCTGACCACATCTCTGCCTGCTTCCTGGACCAGTGCTCTCCTCTGTGGACAACTACTCTACTATAACCACATGTAATCTTTTGTTTAGCTAGACTGTGAAAAAGTCTCACACATATGGTATCACCATATTCAGGAGGAGTAGCAGAATGTATTGTTGGGTGTAATTCCATGCTGTGTTTTAGAAATATCTTATAAACTGACAACTTTGTGTATAAAAAAAGTTTTTATTTTCTTTCCAAGTTGTGGAAAAAAATTACATGTTCAGAAGACTCATTATGAGTCATAGAATATAAATTGGGATGTCTTCTTTCCAAAAGGGGGTAATTTTGTGGGTAATTCCACTGTCCTGGTGCTCCAGGGCCTTCACAAATATGATAGGTAGTCAGGAATTAGATGAGTTGTTTATGTCCCTATAATGCCTGTAAGAGCTACTTGGATGTTGGGCCTATTTATGTGGCCAGGCTGTGTAAAAGCCTCACACATGTGGTATCGCCATTCTCAGGACGAGTAGCAGAATGTATTTTGGAGTGTAATTCTTGCTATGCCTATGCTGTGTTTTAGAAATATCTTATAAATTGACAACTTTGTGTAAAAAAAATATGTTTTAATTTTCTCTCCACATTTTCCAAAAACTTGTGGAAAAAAAATTACATTTTCAAAAGACTAATTCTGCCTCATAGAATATGAGTTGGGGTGTCTTCCTTCCAAAATGGGGTCATTTTGTGGGTGTTTCCACTGTCCTGGTGCTCCAGTGCCTTCAAAAATGTGATATTCAAGAAATTAGATGTGTAAATTATGTCTCTAGAACGTCTGTAGGTGCTACATGGATGTTGGGCCAGGCAGTGAAAAAATCTATCACATGAAATAATTTGTTAATATGACAATTTTGTGTTAAAAAAAATAATATTAATTTCTTCACATTCCCAAGAATTGTGGTAAAAAAATTACAACTTAGCAAAACTCACTCAATGTCTCTTACTAAATACCTTGGACTGTCTACTTTCCATTTGGGGGGTATTTGTAATGTCTTGACATTTTAAGGCTACAAGAAATGAGATAGGTCAGTACATCTAGATTGATTCATTTTCAATGATACGTAGCATAGCTTGTAGATACTTTTAGTAGTTATGATACGTAATGATACGTAGCATAGCTTGTAGTAACTTTCACACAGCCTAAATAATATACACTAATTTGGGTTATTTTTACCAAGGATATGTAGCAGTATAGATTTTAGCCTAAATTTATGAAGAAAAATTAATTATTTGTAAAATTTTGTAATAGAAAATTTTGACAAAACATCCACTTTGTTAGTTTCTCCTTTTTTTTGCTTATTTTGCAAAAAAAAACAAAAAACCCAGTGGTAATTAAATACCACCAAAAGAAAGCTCTATTTGTGTGAAGAAAATTATAAAAAGTGTTATAGTCATTCAGAGTGTGAGAGGAGGTAAAAGTGCCCTGTGCTGAAGTGGTTAATGACACCCCAAAACAGGTCATAAAATAAAGTGAGACAGTAAGAATTGGATTGCATGGGTGTTCACATATTCCAGTGCAGCAAAAAAAAAGATACCTGCACCTTTTTCGTGCAGGTGCCGTGCGAATTGAGCCCATACAAAATGAATGGCTCAAATTGCACTGCAAAGAATCACATATGATTTGAACAGGAATGCAGTGCGATTCCTGTCCAAATCACATGTGATTTATTGCACCACTGTAGTGTGAAGCCAGGCTTAGGTGATTAAAGTGGAACTTTACGCATAACAGTTTGCTAACAGCTAATGTTTTTTTTTTTTTTTTTTTTTATTCCAATGGTTTTTATTAATTTTTAAACATTATAAAACAGAAGCAATAAAACACGCCCACACAGGGGCTATCAATTGCACAGAAAAAAAATGCAAAATATAAAAAAAAAAAAAAAAAAAAAGGAAAAACAGTGCTCTAATGCAAACAGGGCAAAAGGTACGCCCACGCAGGGGCTATCAATGGCACATAAGGTACAAAACATTAATGCAACTGACTCTAACAACTAAAGGCAGCTGTCCAGTCACACCAAAGACAGAGAGAGAGAGAAAGGGAAAAAAAAAGGGGGGGGGCAAAAAGCAGGGGTCCAAGAGCGCCAGTATCGAATGCCATTACATCCCCAGATTAGCCAGGGGGAGTATGGGAAAGGCATATTGTAACCACGGCTCCCATATTTTCAAAAATTTACGGTGGGAGTCGTTGCGGATACTCGACATCTGCTCGTTGAGCATCATAGTAGTCATACGATCCCGCACTCCCTGAAGAGGGACAAATGTTCTAGTGGCCGATAAAAACAGATAAGAAGCCAACTTCTGCTGGTGAGCCAAGAGGCCCGGTATGGGGCAATGAAGCAAGGCATATCGGGTATCCCGGCGTATGGAGAGATGGAACAAGGTGAAAAGGAGGCCAAACACACGAGACCAAAGCGACTAACAACTAATGTTTAACACATTAGTTACTATGCTACCAAAATTAGGGTGTGCTGTAAATTGTCTCCAGCATTGCTCCTGTTTCTTCTTGCTGGAGGCCACCATTTTTTTGAAGCCCAGAGCAGTCGCTTCCTTATTGGAAACTCTCACCCTCTCCTTGGTCTTAAAAACTATTTGTCACTTTATGTAATTAAAATATGTACATTTCCAGCCTTGATTGTACTTCTTTGCTCAGATAGAGATGAAGGCTGACAGAAACTTCACAGTGCTGCCTATGATGGAGAAAGGAGAGAATATCAGTGGATAAGATAAGACACCATCCTTGTAAATGTAACTCTTTTGTGTCTTCCTGGCAGCAGAGTTTGTCCTGTCACCTCTCCTGCTTTTCTCCCTCCCTAATCTGTGTTCCTCTGTGCAGTCTGTGTCATTCCTGTTGCTTTCTTCTCCCTTCAGCAGTAGTAAATCTTAATGCTGTCAGCTGATCAGCCTCTTGAGGCTCTGATTTTAGGCACAGTGCCGAGAATAGAGAGCAACTGAGCATGTGCAGATCAGGGTGAGGCAGTGTATTACTGGATTTTAAACAGTGTAGGCACTTATTATTCACAGAGTCCTGGAGAAGTTTTGCTGTTTGATGGTTTTGGTCCGGGAGTGTGGCAGCGGCGGAGGAGGAGGCAGCATGGGATCGGTGTGGAGGAGGCCTGACAACATATGCACAGATGATCCATGTGGAGTGGGTGAACACCATCTGAACCATCATTGGAGGTTATGAAGGAGGATGAAGTGGTTGCCATATGATTGCTCTTGTGCCCATTTTGACCACTCTCAAATATATCTGGTAAGCATTCTTTGAGCACGGAGTGGGGTGACACATGGTTCACTTGGATTTGTTTGATCATCTAGCAACTGAAGATCTATGCTTGCACTTCAAGATACCTTTTAGTGCTCTTTTGGCATTGGGACTTATTGTTTTTTGCAATCATTTTTCTACACATCTTTCAGTGTTGTCAATTTTGTTTTCACTTCTGCTTTATTTAATCTAATCAGATTGTTTCTTGCACGTTTAGCGCCATACTTATAACTATAACACTTATTTTGAATGTTTTATATAGCTATACCTGAAAAAAAGGCCAGCATGAAATGATCAAGCAGGACTCCATTTTCTGACTAAAGTTCCACTTTAAGGGCTTTTTCACACAAGCTATAGTCTCTGAAGAGCGGTCCAAGTTTGGATCATTCTTCAGAGAACATTTGACAGGCAGTAAGGAGGCCACCTCACAACCTGCTTTAACTCTTTGATCATCACACTAGCAAGCCATAGTGCAACTGGTTACAAAGCGCTCGCCAAGCGGCCCTGTGCACTTAAATGTGTCTCAATCGACAAGCGCTACAGATCTAATACGCAAAAAATATTTTGGCTAAACCATACAAGTGTTTTTTGACCTCTATTTTTCCTTTATGTTGGCTTTTCAAAATTTTGAATGCAGCAATATAGAGGTTGGATAAAAAGTTTAGAGCAGAATAACACTTTTTGTAGTAAAACAGAACATTTTGTTTAGAGATGTCCACATCAGAACAAAGGTGTCCTATTATCATGCAGCGGTGCTCAGTTCTCGGCATTCTTGGAGAAGACATTTCTCCTCTGAATGCCTTTTTATGAAGCGGTGTAGATCAGTTCTCTGAATGAAGGCAGAAGTGATCTACAAACACTTTCAATGCTGGAAAACGGCTGCTTTTACTATAATCTCGCGAGATGACATATTGGTGTCCGTTTATGAACCAGCAGTAATAGATTGCTGCTCAGTTCTCCGGCATTCTCGGAGAACACAGTTCTCCTGTGAATGCCGTTTATGAAGCATATGTAGATAAGTTCTCCAAACGAAGGGAGAACGGTCCACAGACGCTGGAAAATGGCTGATTTTACTATAATCTCGCGAGATTACAGTAAAAGATCAGTTTACTAAGCAGAGGTAAATTATTTCTGCTTAGTTTGCGGTCCCTCCGATTCTCCAGCTCTTGGCTGGAGAATCTGGAGGGAGAACACAGATCTCCAGTGAAGGGCTGAACATGTTCTCCTGAGTGTTATAAACTGTGAATGACCAGAGAATAGCTGTGATCCTCTGAATCACAGCTATTCTCTGTGTCATAAAAGGACACCTAAGAGATTAGTCAAACACCGTTTACTAAGCAGCAGTAAATTATCGCTGCTTCGTTTGCTGTTCCTCCGATTCTCCAGCTCTGGACTGGAGAATCTGGAGGGAAAATACAGATCGCCAGTGAAGGGCTGACATCGCTCCTTCATATATTGGCCATCTGTGTGCTGAGATGATCAGCGGAGAACATGTTCTCCACTGATCATCTGTGTTTCCTAAACCACTAATGATCGGATATCAGCAACGATCCTCAGGATTGCCGCTGATCTCTGCTTCATAAAAGGACACCAAAAAGAGAGAAAACTGAGGCTGCATGAGGAACAGTGGGATATGGTTTCAAAAGAGGGACAGTCCCTCCAAACAAGGGACATTTGGGAGCTATGCAATCTATATGAAGGATAAGTTCATCTTTTAGACAAAAATAATAAATGCACATTTTTTTACCTGCAAAAAATGTGCATTTATTATTTGTTTCTGCAGGAACCTGGAGAGCATTACACCAGCCATCAGTAGATCGGTGATGCCATGCAGGTCTCCCGCAGACCTGTCAGAATATCTGCTAGCCATGCGGGATGTACGGTCAAGCAGATATTCTGACAGGAAGCTTCAATGAACTACCACGGCGCTCCATAGCGCCGTGGTTCATTGAAAGCTACAAGCTGACAGACACTAAGGCTGCTGGGACTTGTAGGCACTCAATCACAGAACTCTGTAAATGAGTGATGCGGCTGAGTGGGCGGAGCCCAGCATGGCCACACTGTTTTCAAATCTAACAGATAGTATGAGAAAAAAGTCTTGCTGTGCTATCTGAGTGGGGGGGGGGGCATCAGGTGCAGCTGCGGCTATGGAAACATTAATTATTTTATTTTTTTCAGGTACTTATATAGCGCTGTCAATTTATGCAGTGCTTTACATATATATTGTACATTCACATCAGTCCCTAACCCTCAAAGGGTGTACAATCAAAGGTCCCTAACTTACATTCATACATACAAGGGCCATTTTAGACAGGATCCAATTATCCTACCAGCATGTCTTTATAATGTGGAAGGAAACCAGAGTAACTGGAGGAAACCCACGCAGACACAGGGAGAACATGCCGTGGTTGGGAATTGAACCAATGACCCTAGTACTGCCAGGCAGAAGTGCTAACCATTTAGCCACTGTGCTGCCCTATCATGTTACATGTTCCACCCTAAAAACAGATAAAACATGTAACATGTTCCAAAGGTGAACTTATCCTTTAACCTATTTCTAAAACAGTCATATCATGAATGATAACTGCAGGGCAGGGGCAGACTGACAACTCATAGGGCCCCCGGGCAATAGGGGATCATGGGGCCCCGTGTCTTTGCCCAAACTCAAAAAAGCCTATGAAAAAGGTACCAGGGGCATCTCATGGGGCCCCCTACTGACCCCGGGCCCTCGGGCAGTGCCCGAGTTTCCAAATTATCAGTCCGCCCCTGCTGCAGGGGCGTATTTACCACAAGGCAAACAAGGCATTTGCTTAGGGCAGCATTTTTCAGGGGGGGCAGCACCACCCCCTGGAAGAAGGGACACTTGCATCATGGGGACCAGGTGGGTACCGAGAGAGGCTGCGGGCTCCTTGATGATGTATGCAGAGACCGACTCTCGTTCCCAAGGATGTCCAAAGCTGTGAAGGTGAGTGACTTTTTCATGTGTGTTAGTGGAAAGTTCTCATTGGTGGGGGTGACAGGGGTGTTGTTGGTCAATGTCAGGCTCGCTCCGCTGGGGAGGGGGGTCCAATTTTTGTGTTGCCTAGGGCAGTACTAAACCTAAATACACCACTGGATAACTGTAAAAGAGGCTTGTTCTCTCAACTGAACTGTCAAGCCATCAAATGGCTGGTGTTGTAACTGATCATGTGTGCAGCAACCATGGCAAATGCAGATCAAACAGACATCATGATGGCATCTTCTTTGACTGTAAAGAATAGGATAGTTTAGTAATATTGCAAAAAATATGCCACTATTCACAAATGTGCCAAGAGGGGAGATCCCACTATGAGTCATGATGAAGTATTTTAGCTAATGCATCCTGCTAGACAGCTCTCTGGATATCAGTAACAGCTGGAGAAAAGAGTATGAGCTTGGTGAGAGGTCAGGGAAACTAATAAAGAAATAGGAAGAGTGTCAATCATCAAACTAGATAGGGTTAAGAAGTGAGATCAAGAACAAAGAGGTGGAGAGAAGGGCTTCCAGAATAATAGGGGAAACGGTGAAAAGAAAAGGGGGAGAGGAGAGAAATACCAGATGGTAGGACGTTGAGTTATTAGTGATAAAATTGAAGCAGACATGTAGTTTGTTGCAATGGTGTAGAGAAGTTAAAGGCTAAAGCCTAGTACACACGATCGTACAAAAAAATACCACTTTCGAAGCGATCATACGATAATCTGATCAGCTTTTGTCCAAAATTACTTGAAGGGACAAGCACAAAAATGTTTCCCGTACGATATCAGATCGTACAGTTTTCGCCCGAAAATACAATACAAATACATTGCAATACATGACTCTCTTCCAAATTTTCATTCTATCCTACAAGAATTTTCATAACTTTAGTAACCTTTTCATTATTGATGTGTGACTAACATGCAAAGAAAAACAGATGACCATTCATCCAATATTTTAATCCTGTGTACGGGGTGGGGAAATCCGCTGACAGCTTATGACTCATCCTTTGTTAGGGATGAAGTGCCTGCCTGCTCCTTAACGACCATGTTGTTTACTGGTTGTTAAGGATGCCTTTACAACCAGCTAAAGTCACACAAAGCATAAAATGCAAAATGTATACAAAGTGCAAAAAAAAAAGCATCAAAAATGGGTGTGAAAAAATGCAAAATACAACCAGAAAATGCATCAGCTGCAATCTATGTGAACCTAGCCTCAGCTCTACAGACCAGCCATTTATGAAACGTAGTGTTCTCTTGGTGAAGAGCCTGTATGATCCACTGGGGGTCATAGCTCTCATCACAATGTGAGGCAAATCCTAAGACAGTTAACAGAGGCTCTAAAAGACTGGGACTCTTTCCTACAAATTGGAAAAAAAATCAAAATGGTAGTCCTGGAATCAATCTCTACATGCCATAGATGGGATTTATATACTGTTCCACTTTAGTTTCCCTTGCTGCAGCGTAGAGAAAGAAAATTCTCATTTTCTCAGAAGCTTTCACTGAGATCATAGCAGCTGATACCTACCTCAAGGTAATAGATTCCCACAATTAAACCCATGTGGGTTTTTGTAAGGCAAAGTCAGGTTAGCTCCTAAGCAAGAGCAAACAGTTTCTTGTCTTGAGCTTTGTGGGACTGTGCTAGTTGTGGAAATATCAGATTATATGCTGTGTGAACTAGACATTCAGACAGATGGCCTCAAGATCTACACAGACAGCAAAGTTGTTCTGGACTACATATACAGTCAGAAAAACCACTGGTTTCTACAGTGATTCCTAGGTGCTCCTTGAGTAATGATTAGTACCCAAGGTGTATGAGGTGTGAAAATTTACTTTGCCAAATGAACTGTAAAAGATGTATATCTATACACTAGTAGCTGTTTGTTGTCATATATCAAGGATGAGGAGTGATAATTCTAATTATTGCTGTTGAGGCAAGAGTCCGCTAGCCGACGTGTAAATTGGATCCCAGCGCAGAACAGAGTCCACAGAGTGTTTGCAAACAATACAATGGTCAGAAGCCTTCAACGTACTTAATCCTGCTCTGATGATACGTTAGCAGGCATATAGATATTTTACCTGTCCAACATATTTCCAATCTATAATATGCACCTAGGTAGCTTCCATGCATGCAATAATGTATGCTATCTTCTAAGCTTGTGCTTCCAAAATGATGTGTGAGCAATCAAAAAATCTTTTCTTGATATACAGTTTCTAACATGAAAGCAATAATTAAGATTTACAATTAAGCTACAGTGTCTACAACCTCCGTTACCCAGGACAGTAAACAACTGAACATCTGACCAAGTAACATTTTTCTCCTTACAGTTATATAGGTACCGTCTGCCTGTTGAGTAGAATATTATAGGAGTAGTTTGCCATCTCTATCAATCTTGATGAACTCCCTTGTAATTTGTAAATGGACTTGTCACTGGTCTATGTATGTTCATTCAATACCTATGCACACACATCTACACTCTCCGGCCACTTTATTAGGTACACCTTGCTAGTACTGGGTTGGATCCCCTTTTGCCTTCAGAACTGCCTTCATTCTTCGTGGAATATATTCAACAAGATTTTAGAAACATTGCTCAGAGATTTTGGTCCATATTAACATGATAGCATCATGCAGTTGCTGAAGATTTGTCTGCTGCACATCCATGAACTGTTGATACAAGGCAAGATGGATCCATACTTTCATGTTTATGCCAAATTCTGACCCTACCATCTGAATGTCGCAGCCAAAATCGAGACTCATCAGATCAGGCAACTTTTTTCCAATCTTCTATTATCCAATTTTGGTGAGCCTATGCGAATTGTAGCCTCTGTTTCCTGTTCTTAGCTGACAGGAGTGGCACCTGGTGTGGTCTTCTGCTGCTGTAGCCCATCTGCTTCAAGATTTAATGTATTGTGTGTTCAGAGATGGTGTTCTGCATACCTTGGTTGTAACGAGTGGTTATTTGAGTTACTGTTGCCTTTCTATCATCTGGAACCGGTGTGCCCATTCTCCTCTGACCTCTGACATCAACAAGGCTTTGTTGTTGTGCCTGAAAATCCCAGTAGATCAGCAGTTTTAGAAATACTCAGCCTGTCTGACACCAACAACCATGCCACATTCAGAGTCACTCATATTCCCTTTCTTCCCCATTCTGCTGCTCGGAAGAGTGGGGTAACTCAATTTTTTTTAATGCAATTTACTACCGCTTTAAATAAATAAGACACGAGAAATGTGCATGAATTCCAGAGATGTACTGCATGTTTTTTTTACTGCCCCGACATACACTTTACAGTGTACTTAAATCCCCAATAAATGGTAGCTAACCCTCCATTAGTGTAGTGAATTTATTATTATGTCAAATTTTCCTTTTCCATTATTTGTATCCCTTGATATTGCCAATATTAGCTGTTGCTGTAACTTTCTAGGGTGAAAGTACTCACTGGGGTTGATTTACTAAAACTAGAGAGTGCAAACTCTGGTGCAGCTCTGCATGGTAGCCAATCAGCTTCTAACTTCAGCGTGTTTAACCACTTCCCATCCGGCCCATGTATATAAACGGCCGGACAGGAGCACTGTAGGGGCGGGTGGCTGTTTATAAATGTCCTCCCCGCTCCCTGCTTGTGTGTGCTCCCTGGAAGCACGCAGCACTGCGATTCGGTGCCCGCTGTGTCCTCCAGACACAGTGGAACACCGATCGTTGTATGGGACCTCTGTGTGAGGTCCCGATCATGTGATTACTGATTGGCCAATCAGTGATCAAATGAAGAGTAGTAAGCAAGATATCACTTCTGACATCATTGCTTACTACTAGTGAAATTTGTGAATGATCACAGAGGTCACATGGTACAAGGCTATTCAAAACAGCCTTGTACCATGTGACAAGCTGTGACCAATTAGTATTTCTCAATGGCTGCAAGAGTGCAGCCAGAGAGAAGGAGAAATTATTGCTTTTACAGCCTTTATGAGTGTAAAAGCAATCAGTGTACAAAAAAAAATATTCATCACCCCCCCACAAGTAGCACAGTGTCACTATGGTGACACTGTACTCCTAGGGTGACTGTATGTAAAAAAAAAAAAATAAAAAAAAAAAATAAAAATGTATAAAAATGTTTTTTTTTAAATTATAATCTTTGGTTATAAACTAATTTGGGTTATAAAGATAACTGAATATATTTTGGGCAAAATTATTTATTTGCAAAATTTTAAAACATAATTTTTGGACATTTTCATTTATATAGCAAAAAAAATTAAAATCTCAGTGGTGAATAAATACCACCAAAATAAAGTTTTATCTGTCTCAAAAAAATGTGAAAAAATTCATATGGATACAGTGTTGCATGACCGCACAATTGTCATTCAAAGTGTGATAGTGCTGAAAGCTGAAAATTGGCCTGGGCAGGAAGGGGGTGAAAGTGTTTGGATTTGAAGTGGTTAATTCAAGTGGTAGTAGACTGTTTTTTTAACTTTTACCTACAGGTAAGCTTACAATAAATCTTACTTGTAGGTAAAATTAATATCTCCTAAACGTACACAGTTTAGGAGATATTCTCTCTTTTTTTAAAGCCGGCACATACCCGGGACTCCTGCACACATGTTCGAGAGTGACATCCTTGCAGCCCAGCCTGTCAGACGGCCGGAGCTCGCGAACCCAGGTGAAGATGGAAGCCCTGTCAGGGGTGACAGTGCACCGCTGGAGGGCTTCGTTTGAAGGTAAGTTTTGCATAATGTGCTAACATGTGATGCATACTAGCACATTATGACATTACTTCGCAGGGGACTTTTTTCCTTGCGGTTTACCACCGATTTGAGCTTTAACAATAAAACTTAGAAGCTGATTGGTTTCTATGCAGAGCTGTACCAGATTTTGCACTCTTCAGTTTTAGTAAGTCAACCCCATTGAGTGTAACTCTATGCAGGAACGATATTGTGACCCTTGGATGTTGGTCCCACTTGAACTACAGGCTGTCTGTGCATTGGCATATTTAGCCTGCCTACTACGCAAAGATGCAGCGTCAGGACTGCCCATGATTATCACTCACATGCATATAGCAGAAAGTAGCTTAGAGCTAAGAAGCTAAAACACAGTGATGCACATTTTTACATGCATTTTCTTTTTTCAAATGATTTAATAATTTTTTCTTAGCAAAATCTTTAGCATGTCTATGTGTTTTTTAACTTTCTTAAATTTGGTTTTGAGTCTTGACCAGGGGCGGATTGACAACTCATGGGGCCCCCGGACAATAGGGGATCATGGGGCCCCTGTGTCCTCACCCACACTCAAACCACACCCAAAAAAGCCTATGAAAGGTACCGGGAACATCTCATGGGGCACCCTATTGACCCCGGGCCCCTCGGGCAGTGCCTGAGTACCCAAATGGTCAGTGCGCCCCTGGTCTTGACGTATTGGTCTCTCATTGTGTTACCTTTTTGAATTTCTCTGGAATGGTGTCAGCTAATTTTTGCACTGGACTCCTGGCTTGCTGTTCCTTGCTGGCAGTAACTACTTTTGCTAACTTGTTAGGAAAATGATATACAAAACTCAACAATACATCCTACAGTCTGTCTCACATATGAAATAATGGGGTTGATATACTAAAACTGGAGAGTGCAAAAATCTGGTGCAGCTGTTCATGGTAGCCAATCAGCTTCTAACTGCAGTTTGTTCTATTAAGCTCTGACAATAAAACCTGGAAGCTGATTGGTTTCTATGCAGAGCTGCACCAGATTTTACAATCTCCAGTTTAGTAAATCAACCCCAAAGTCTCTTATATCCAAAAACAGCTTGTGATCCATTCCACCAATATAATTGTTAATTATTTCATTTAGTGTTAATATTTTCTTAACCTCTTCATGCCAACCGCATATAAATGTGCGGCCTCCCGGCGTCTGGGCCTAGACGCCGAGAGGCCGCATATTTGCGTTCTATTAAAAAAGGACATATGTGCCGAGAGCATGCGCCCTGTGCGCTCCCAGCACACATGTCCGGTACTCACGGAAAGGTCCTGATCTCCTCTTTCGATCGAGACCTTTACCAATCATGTGACCGCCGTGACGGTGTGTCACGGCGGTCACATGACCCTAAATCCCGCCCTGCCTCCCAGCTTCTGGAACCCTTAAAGGGCCGGGAGGCGCTGGCGTGAAGGGGTTAAACAAACTGCAGCACCACATGTGGACTCTTCCACCCTTGATTGGAAACACACTCACACACTCCTTTGCCCCTTTTATTACAGACAGGCAATAGGGTTTTTTAATCTGAAGATCCTGGGTTGCATACATACTGTCCTATTCACTGCTTTAAGGTGTAAAACAATAAAAATGCCCTCACATGAGTGCAAATTAGTACTGCATTAATACAGTGGGGTTGATCTACTAAAGGTAAATAGACTGTGCACTTTGAAAGTGCGGTTGCTCTTCAGATCTTAGTAAATGAGATGAAGCTTCACTTTAGAAAGAATAGCCAATCACATGCAAGGAAAGATGAAAAAACTGCATTTTATTTCTACCACATGATTGGATGATGGAAGTCAGCAGAGCTTCCATTTACTAAGCTCTTGAACAACTGCAATTCCAACATGCACAGTCTATTTGCCTTTATAAAAAATATACCCCAAAGTGTTTATTTTGCTGTCCTCTCTTCTCAAATCCCTGAGGTCGCTTGTATCTACAGTGCATTCAGAAAGTATTCACAGCGCTTAACTTTTGCCACATTTTATGTTACAGCCTTATTCCAAACTGGATTAAATTAATTTTTTCCTCAACATTCTACAAACAGTACCCCATAATGACAACGTGAAAAAAGTTAGTTTTGAAATCTTTGCAATTTATTAAAAATTAAAAACGAAAAAAAGACACATGTACATAAGTATTCACAGCCTTTGCTCAATACTTTGTTGAAGCACCTTTAGCACCAATTACAGCCTTAAGTCGTTTTGAGTATGATGCTACAAGCTTGGCACAGCTATTTTTGGGTCATTTCTCCAATTCTTCTTTGCAGTACCTCTCAAGCTCCATCAGATTGGATGGGGAGCGTTGGTGCACAGCCATTTTCAGATCTCTCCAGAGATGTTCAATCGGGTTCAAGGCTGGGCTCTGGCTAGGCCACTCCAAGACATTCACAGAGTTGGCCCGTAGCCACTCCTCTGTTATGTGGGCTGTGTGCTTAGGGTCGTTGTCCTGTTGAAAGATGAACCGTCGCCCCAATCTAAGGTCCAGAGCGATCTGGAACAGGTTTTCATCAAGGACGTCTGTACATTGCTGCATTCATCTGCTGCAGAGTAGACAGTAAAACACACACACAGCACACAGTAAAACAGCACACAGTTAACCCTTTGATCGCACCCGATGTTAACCCCTTCCTGCCCAGTGTCATTAGTACAGTGTCAGTTCTTTTTATTAGCACTGATCACTGTATTGGTGTCACTGCGGATGTCAGTGACAGTTAGTTCCCCCCCGCAGTGTCGGAATGCCCGCTGCAATCCCGCAGTCCTGCTATAAGTCACTGATCACCGCCATTACTAGTATGAAAAAAAAAAAAATCCAGTATCTATACCGCCATTTGTGGACGCTATAACTTTCCATGTAAACTAATTATTTACACATATTGGGATTTTTTTTTAGCAAAGACATGTAGCAGAATACATTTTGGCCTAACTTTATGAAGAAATTTGTTTTTTTAATTTTTTTTACTGAACGTGGTTAATACCAAAAAGTCAAAAATATAGTTTTTTCCCTCAAAATTGTTGGTCTTTTTTTGTTTATAGCGCAAAAAATAAAAACCGCAGAGGAGATCAAATACTACCAAAAGAAAGCTCTATTTGTGGGGAAAAAAGAACATACATTTAATTTGGGTGTAGCATTGCATGACCGCGCAATTGTCAGTTACAGTAATGCAGCGCCGAATCGCAAAAAAATGGCCTGGTCAGGAAGGGGGGTAAATCCTCTGGAGGGTAACGGGTTAAACACATTATGGGGATTATTCATTGCAGCTTTTTTTATGAATAGATTCCATGACTCTAATCCTAGTGTTTAAGGGAACTTTGTCTTTCACATTGTTTGTTAATTTCACTACTTACAGACTAGGTGCTGTATTGGCTCAGTCACAGCATCTGGTGTTTGGAGGGGGACTGAACTAGTTTTTTTTCTTTTTATAAATATTTATTAATTTTCAACCAAATACAAATTACAGTCACTTTCTCCAGTTAAAAAGACATCAAAACAATATCTTTCTACTACCATAATTATCTACCTGATAAAAACAATCTTTATTTCCCCCCCGCATCCCAGCCTCCCTCCCCTCCCCTCCCCCCCCCCCACTCTGCGTTTTCCCTCTTCTTCACTATATAAAACATTCAAAATATATCTGAAATCCATCTAAAGGGGTAGGTATTACATCTTCATATATTTCACCTTCTCTCTATGATCTTCCCATTTTTTCCATTTTATATAACTCCATCTTATCTATATGCATATAATAAATTCTTTCCGTCCCACAAATCTAATTCACTCTAACCATCCAGTCCTCCTCTGTCGGTACTTCCTTTTTTTTCCAAAACCTAGGTATCAAGCTCTTCACTGCGCTCAAAAAATACCATATACCCGAATCCTTATATAATTTCACTGGAAGCTCTGTATTATGGAAAAGACATAGCTCTGGATCTAGTCTAATATTAATTTCAGTAATCTTCTCTACTAAATAAATTATTTTCTGCCAAAATATTTGTATTTTTGGACACTCCCACCATATATGATATAATGTGCCTATCTCTCCACACCCCCTCCAACACATTGGTGAAATCATTTTGTGCTCCACTTTCGGTGTGATGTGCCATCTTGCTAAACACTTATAATTTAACTCCACCTCTCTCATACTAACATTTTCGTGAATTAATCTATATATTTTCTTCTGCGTCTCCTCATCCATTTCCCTTCCCAAATCTCCCATTTCTCTATATATATTAGTTTTGTGCTAGTGTCTAACTCAGTGAAAATCTTATATATTTTAGTTACTCCATGTTTCCCGTCACCCCGTGCTTCCAACAACCTTTCAAATGGGTTCCAATCCTTTCTAGCTCTCAAAGGCTTCGGGAGACTCCCAACAAAATGCTTCAATTGGTGATATCGTAACCCATCCATTCTATTGAAAACGTCTCCTTTTTTCTTTTCCAACTCCTTATATGATCCCAATTCTTCCCCCACCATTATGTCTCTCAATTGCGCATCCTGCTTTATAAACCATTTCCCTGTGATGTCTTCCTTCCCTGGGGCAAAATATTCTGTATTCCTTAGTGACATTAACCCAACCCTTTTGTCTATGTAATATTTCCCATACTCTTAAAACGTTTAAAGTGTACAAATTTGTGTTAACATCTAATCCCCTATATTGTGCTGGCACCCATATATTCCTACTTAAATTTGTTCCACTTAATGTATTTTCTATTTTGACCCAACTTTTCCCTGGGTTGAGTCCAGTCAAAAATTCTCGCAATTATTACAGCTTTATAGTATCTCTTAAAATCTGGTAAACCTAAACCACCTCTCTCTTTATTTCTAGTCAGCATTTCATAGCATATTCTAGGTTTTTTATTCCTCCAGATCTCGTTAACATTTTTTTGAGTTCTTTAAAATATGCCTCTGGAAGTTTAATTGGGATCATTTGGAATTTATATAAAACTTTAGGAACAACTACCATTTTTATTAGATTTATGCAACCTATCCAAGATGAATTTCCACTTCCCAATCTCTTTAATTCCTCTTTAATCTCATTTAATAGTGAGATATAATTGGATTTATACATGTTTTTAATTGAGGCGGACATTTTTGTTCCTAAATACTTTAATTCTTTTTCTCTCCAAACAAAGGGGAATTCCTCTTGTATTTTTTCTTTTTCACTGTTTTTAAGATTTATAGTTAAGATTTCAGTTTTTGTCGGGTTAATTTTTAAATGTCATAATTCCCCATATTCCTTCAATGTCCTCATTAAATTTGGAAGTGATATCCTAGGATTTCCAACATAGAACATCAAGTCATCCGCATAGGCCGCCACCTTATGTTCTCTATATCCTATCCATATTCCCTTTATATCTATGTTCTTCCTTATTGTAGATAGCAATGGTTCCAACGACAGCACATATAGCAATGGGGACAGTGGTCCTGTCTTGTTCCATTTGACATCCCGAAAAGCTCCGACCTTCCTCCTTTAACCATGATAGCTGCTGAAGGTCTCCTATATAACTTTCCAATCCACTTTCTCAATCTGTCTACCAACCCCAGTGCTTCCAAGGTGTCCATCATAAATCCCCAATTCACTCTATCAAATGCTTTCTCGGCGTCAATTGACATTAGCACCTCCGGGGTTTTCCCTTTTTTACCTTCCTGAATGAGCAACAATGGTCTCATACCGTTGTCTCTACCCTCTCTCCCCGGGACAAAACTCACCTGGTCCCCATGTATCCAGTATGGCATCAAATCCTTCAGCCTATTTGCCAAAACCTTTGCGTACAGTTTAGTATGTACATTCAACAGTGCAATTGGTCTATAGTTTGCACACTGAGAGGGATCCTTATCTTCCTTATGAATTAATACTATATTAGCCTGTAGAGATTCTCCCCTCATTTCCAACTCACCTCCCAGAGCATTCATATATATCTTCAATTTGGGTATTAACAACTCTTTATAATTCTTATAATATTTTACAGTATACCCATCTGGCCCCTGGCTTTTCCCAGTCGTGGTACTTTTTAATGCTGTTTTTATTTCCTCTAACGTAATTTCTGATTCTAGGGAGTTCAATTGTACTTCACTCAATTTTGGTAGACCTGCATTTTTTAAGTATGTTCTTCTTTTTTCTCTATTTACTATTTCAACTTTATTTAAAGTATCCTGGGGGATGATATTATACAACTTACTATAATATTCCTTGAATACTCTAGCAATGTCTTTAGTTGAGTGAACCAGTTCACCCTTGGGGTTTCTTATTTTTTCTATATAATTCCTATTTTTCTTTTTCCTTAGGGCTCTCATTAAATACTTTCCCGGCCTATCCCCCCATTTATAGCTTTCACTTATTACTTTATTAAAGACTCTTCTTTTTTCCTCTTCCATCACTTTCTCTAATTCTTCTTTCTTTTTTATTATTTTCTGCATTATCTCCTTAGATATTTTCCTTTTATGAGCCTGTTCAAGATCGAATATTTCGCTTGGAAGTCCATTGATCTTTTCCCTCCTTTCTTTTTTCTTTTTTGCCCCTATTGCAATAAGTAGTCCTCTAATGTATGCTTTATGGGCCTCCCACACCGTAGCAACGGACACATCCTTTGTGTCATTCTCCTCAAAAAATCGTTTAATTTCCATCTCAATCTTGCGTTCGATCTCTTGATCCAGAAGGAGTGCTTCATTCATCCTCCAAACTAAAACTCCTTTCTCCTCTCTGCCCCATCTTGACTTCATTGCAACCGGGGCATGATCTGATAAAGAACTTACTTAAATTTTTACTTCTACTACAAACTCTATAAATCGATGTTCTACCAGTATATAATCCAATCTAGAGTAAGTCTCATGTACGTGTGAGAAAAAAGTATAGGCTCTATCTTTCATATGCCCGATTCTTCATATATCCACTAATTGGCATTCATGCATCAGTTTCTTTAATGATCTCAGGGACCCGCTTTCCTCCTTCCTCACAGAAGAAGTAGTATCCATCCGCGGGTCCATACAAACATTAAAGTCTCCAGCCACTATCAGATGGCCCCTTTTAAAATCCATCAGCTTCTTCAATACTCCCCTCAAAAATATCTCCGGTTTCTTATTTGGGCAATATATACTGGCTATTGTACACTCAATTTCTTGCAATTTACCCCTCAAAAACAAGAACCTTCCATCAGGATCCGTTATTCTCTTCTCCAACTCAAACCTTATATTCTTTGCAAAGCCAATAGCTACCCCTTTTGCTCTTTTAATTGGTGAATCCGCATAATACCATACCGGGAAATATCTAGTCTTCAGCCTAACATTTGACTCAATCTCTAAGTATGTCTCCTGCAAGACAACCACCAAAAATGTTCTGTGTTGCAATTCTTTAAACATCCTAAATCTCTTCCCAGAACCGCACAACCCCTTTACATTATAAGTTAAAACTGGACTTCTTCCATATTACCCTACTCCTCTTAACTCCTTCTTTCTTCTTCCACTCCTCTCCCAACTCCTTTTATCCTGTAGAGTGTTACCCCTAATACCACCCTCCCTCTACCCCCCACCTCCCATATCCCAACCCAATCCCATCCCTCCTCCAGCCCCCTCCCCTCCCATCCCCCCCACCCCCCCATTAGGCCTCTTATTTGCCTATGAATCATTTGAGGAAGAAGTCCCACCTTTGATTCCAGCCTTGGGGTTTTGCTCCGCCCATGTACCGCTCACCTTCTCCCCCTCCTCCCCAGAGTCTCTCTATCTATAGGCTCTCTATTTTCCCTTCTAACTAGCTGTCACTCCTCCTTTCCCAAAGCGCCTGACTCTCCCTCCTCCACTTCCCATCCCGGTATCTCCATTCGCTGCAGTTCAAATTTATCACAGAAGTCTTTCATATCTTCAGGATATCTTAGAAATGCTGTGACTCCATCCCTCCATCTGATTAAACAAGCTGATCGACCCCATCTATATTGCACATTATGCTTTTTCAACAATTCTAATAGGGGTTTCAATGTTCTCTTTCTTCTCAATGTCCCGGCTGCTAAATCTGCGAAAATTGGAATATTTTTTCCTCCATACTTAATATTTGTTCTTCCTTTAATCTTCTTCCATATCTCATCTTTGTCTCCATAATTATGGAATTGAACAATTATATCTCTTAATTTTTCTGAGCCTTTTTCTTGTTGAACCTTCCCTATCCTATATACTCCATCCAATTTAAATGTCTTCGCAACAGATCTGTCCATAATGGAGTTCAAAATTTTACATGTTGTCTCCTTTAAATCTTCACCCTGTAACAGCTCTTGGACTCCTCTTATTCTAAGGTTTTTTCTCCTTTCCCTATTTTCTTGATCCTCCATCATATAAAGCAGTCTTTTTTCTTTTCTCCTGATATTTATTATCCACTTCTCTAATTTTGGTATAATTTGGGCATGATTTTTAACTTTTTCCTCCGTTTCTTCCACTCTAGTTAACAACTGCCCCATTTCTTTCCGAATTATCCCCATGTCTTGCTTTATTGATTTTTCCAAGTTTTTAAACATCTCCATTTCCTTTTTATTTGGTATTTGCAGTGATTTTTCAGTTTCTCTCAGCTCCATTCCTTCCATTATTTGTTGACTATTGTTAACCGATCCCAGGGACAATCTCGGGCTATTATCCATACTTATTTCCAGTTCACTCTTTTCACTTACTCCCTGAGATCTTTCTGGAGTCAAATTCCCCTGCGACGTGTACTTCTTAATCGTACCAGTTTGGGAATTCTTAGGCCCACTCCCTTTAATATTTTTGCCTTTCATGTCGCGTATGGGACTTTTTCACTTTCTTTCCTTTTTCTAAGACCAGGTAACAACCTTCTTTCTTCCACTCCTTCAGACCCTCTCTAGGAAGCCCCTTCTTTTTTTTAAAACTGGGTATCAAATTCAGTAATTTATGACACAGTCAGAAAAACCAGCACATAAGAAGACCAGTAGCTCTCACTCACCCTCCTCCATGGAGCGGCTTCAACATTTGCAGTCCTTTGTTGTCTGGTCTCCTGTGGCCGTATCCTCTCTTTGGGGGGATTCATTTGGGTCCCTTTTTCTTTTATACCCCTGAATCCCCTGGGGACAGGTTAGGAGCGAAAGCCGGTGTTTCACCGGCTCCCTAGGACGCCGGCCGGCTTCTCCTTGTCCCAGCACTCCTCCGCGGCAACCCACGTGGTCACGCCACCTCTCTACGGCGCCCGGCAAACCTACGCTTCCTCCGGAATTACCGCTGTCAGACCCCAGGGGAACAGGAGCCTGGTCACCTCGCTCCGGTCAAGCCACCACGTTACCACCAGGACCCCCCTTCCATACAGGTTAGTCTCCAGCCGCCTTCCAGCACAGCTATTTAGAGTTTTTTTTTTAGGACACTTTAGGGAGGATAGGTGGGGAAGGCTAACAGAGAGTGCTTACTCCACACTCTCCTATGCCGCCATGTTCAGGCTCCTCCCTTATTATTATTATTATAATACAGGATTTATATAGCGCCAACAGTTTGCTTATCTCTTTACAATATAAAGGGAGACAATACAGCAACAATACCGTTTAATATAAGAGGGTTAGGAGGGCCCTGCACCTTGGAGCTTACAATCTAACAGGGAGGGGCTGGTGGTACAAAAAGTAATAACTGTGGGGGATAAATTGATAGGGAAAATAGAAGATTCAGTTATTAGCTGAAGGCAGGATAGGCTTCCCTGAAGAGATAGGTTTTCAGAGATCGCCTAAAAGTGGGCAGAGTAGGCGATAGTCGGATAGATTGGGGTAGAGAGTTCCAGAGTTATAAATGGCTTTATATGTTATTGTTAATGTTTTGAATTTTATCCGTTGGGCAATGGGAAGCCAGTGGAGGGATTGGCAGAGAGGGGTGGCAGATATGGAACAATTAGTAAGGTGGAAGAGTCTGGCAGCAGCATTCATGATAGACTGAAGAGGGGGTAGCCTGCAATGAGGTAGGCCAATGAGGAGGGAGTTACAATAGTCAAGGCAAGAGATAACAAGGGAGTGAATAAGTTGCTTAGTAGTTTCAGAGGTTAAAAATGGGCTTATATTGGAGATGTTGTGGAGGTGAAGTCTATAAGATTTGGACAGTGATTGGATTTGGGGCTGAAAGGACAGCAGGGAGTCTAGGATTACACCTAGTACCCCGGCATGAGGGGAGGGACTTGTGTTATTGATCTTGATGGAGAAGTCAGGGGATGGGGCACAGGCTGGAGGGAATAGTATAAGCTCCATTTTGGAAAGATTGAGTTTGAGGAAGTGGAGTGACATCCATGCTGATTTGTCACTTAGTAGGTTAGTAATGCAAGAGGAGACTGAAAGGGCAAGGTGAGGAGTAGAAAGATAGATTTGTGTATCATCAGCATAGAGATGGTACTTAAAGCCGTGGGAGTTTATCAAGTGACCAAGGGAGGAGGTGTAGATGAAGAAGAGAAGGGGTCCAAGGACAGAACCTTGAGGGACCCCTACAGAAAGAGGAAGTGAAGAGGAGGAGGCAGCGTTATAGGTAACACTGAAGGAGCGCTGCGATAGGTAGGAGGAGAACCAGGAGAGAGCAGAGTCTCTGAGGCCAAGAGAGTGGAGTTTTTTTGAGGAGGAGGGGATGGTCAACCTTATCAAAAGCCGAAGAGAGGTCAAGTAGTAAGAGTATGGATTAGTGGCCATTGGTTTTAGCAGTTAGTAGATCATTAGAGAGTTTTAGTAGGGCAGTTTCAGTGGAGTGTAGTGAGCGAAAGCCAGACTGTAAAGGGTCAAGAAGGTTGTTGTCGGTGAGGTGGGAGCTCAGTTGATTGCAGACTAAGCATTCTAAGAGTGTAGAGGTAAATGAAAGCAGGGGATAGGTCTTAAGTTGTTCAGATCGGTGGGGTCCCGCAAGGGTTTTTTAAGTATTATTATTATTATTATACAGGATTTATATAGCGCCAACAGTTTGCTCAGCGCTTTACAATATAACAGAAGACAATACAGCAACAATACAGTTCAATACAAGAGGGATAGGAGGATGGGAGTTATCTGTGCATGCTTTAGAGGGGTGGAGAAGCTGCCAGTAGAGAGGAAGAGATTGAAGATGTGAGTGAGGGAGCATAGCACAGAAGAAGAGGTTGACAATACTAGTTGAGAGGGAGCAGGATCCAGGGGGCACATGGTGAGATGGGCTTCTGAGAAAACTTTAATGACCTCTTCAGTAGTAGCGAGGTCAAAAGAGGAAAGTGTTGAGGGAGGTTTAGTATAAAGTATGCAAAGTGGGATAGGTGTCTGTGCAGCGGAGATGCCCCTACGAATTGCGTCAATGTTTTAGAAATGATTTGCAAGTAGAGAAGAGATGACAAGGACTGGATGACAAGGTATTAATAAGAGTGACAAAGTAGGCTTGTTTGGCAACATTGAGGGAGGAATTATATGTTAAGAAAGCAGATTTAAATAGGGTGAATGCTTGCTGGGATTTGGTTTTACGCCACAATAGCTCCAGTGCACGGCTATGTCTCCTAAGATTTCTGGTGCCGTCAGTCTGCCATGGTTGTAATGGTCGAGGCTTGATACTTCGTGTAGTTAGAGGAGCAAGTGAGTCTAATGTGGATGAAAGTGAACTGTTGTAGACAGCAGTGGCCAGGTCAGGGCAGGACAGGGGAGAGATTCTGTCATAGAGTCAGTCAGTTGCAGAGTGGAAAAAGAGAAGGGTTGAAGTTGTGAAGGTTTCTGCAGGTAATTGTTTGCTGCTTGGAGGGATAGGTGTTTGAAGACGAGGAGACTGTGAAGGTGATGTGATTGTGATCAGAGAGAGGAAAGGGGGTGTTTGTGAGGTTGTGGGGAGTGCAAAGACGGGAGAAAACAAGGTCTAATAGATTCCCATCAGAGTGAGTGGAGGACTGTGGCCATTGTGTTAAGGCAAAAGATGAAGTTAGGTTGAAGAATATATAAGAATATAAGTGTTATCCTACAATTTTTCGTAATTCTAGGGCATAGGAAGAAATAGTTAGGTCTTTTCTAGGGGTTAATTCTGATTTTAAAGCACAGGCAAGAGGGCCCTTATCTTGATCAGGGTTCTTAAGCTCTCACCTTTCCAAACAAATCAGCAATGACAATTCCCATATAACTTTACTTGAACAAGCCAAGTATTTATTTTGCAGTTGTATAGAAACACTAGATGGCAGCAAAGCATGTGTCAGAATTGATTGCACTAATTGGTATAGCACTGAGAAAGCCACATATGGGCATGTTTACACAGGTCAAATGAGTTCTGAAACTGAGAAGCGACAGGATCTCAAAACACATAATTATTGCATGTATTTCTTTTGATCTAGGCCAGTTCCACAAAAGTTACTTTTGAGCGCTTTCTTAGTATAATAAAAGCACAAGTTTACGTTACAATAAAATTTAGCGTATTTTAAATAGCACAAATTACTACTTTAGCTAGTCTGCAATAGTTATTTACAATGAGAATCTACTAGTTAAACACAGAAGCAATATTGGAAGCTACATAGTAAGAATTAATACCACATGGTTGCACTGTATGTGCACTAGGCAAGACAAGGCAAAAATAAGCGCTAAAACGTTGAAATTAGCAAAGTGTGCATAGAAACTATGTCATTTTCTATAAATGAGCAGAAAATTTACAAACATCTGTAAAAGGCAAACAGCCCTTGTAAGGCTACGTTCACACTAGCCTTGTTTTCAAGCGGCAGAAAGGCATTTGGGAAGCGTTTTTACCGCTTCCCAAACGCCTCGGACAATTCTGTCCATTGCAGCACATGGTGCTGTTCTAACGGGAGCGGTAGCATCGCGGTGCTTCGCGGTGCGGCAAAATGGACGCCTCTGGTCGAGTCAGGAGGCGTTGAAGCCTCCTATTCTTGTCTATGGTGCCGCTCTGCAAACGCCTGGCCAGCGTTTGCGGGGCGTTTGTGGAGCGGTAACACCATTTAAACTTAATTATAGGCGTTTGTGGGGTGTTTTTAACGCTCTGCAAACGCCTAGCAACCGCCACTAAACCGCGCATGCGGCGTTTACAGCGTTTGCCGAGTGTTAAAAAATGCTCCGCAGACGCCGGACCAACACTTGCCAAATGCTATAAGGGCGTTTGGCAAGCGTTGGTAAAATAGTCAAGTGTGAACGAGCCCTTACAGAGGTAGACTATTGTCCATGGTTCAGGGCAGCTAAACAAACGACTAGAGATGAGTGAAAATCTGCCTTTCTGACAATATGCCTGATTTGCCTCTATGAAAAAACGAAAAAGGAGAATGGTTCCACTTTTAGTATTTTTAGCATTGAATTTCTTTTTATTTTACATGGAAAAGCAAAGATCAAAGATCTTATGCCGGCCATAGATGGGTCGAAAATTGGCAAATTTTTTGTCTGAAAAAAAAAAAATCAGTTGATTTTTGCACTGTTAGTGGATTAATTGATCGGCTGTTTTTCGGGTTTTTTGCAGTTTTTTTTATTGGTCATGTTGGAAAATTTGCGGGCGATTTGGACGATCGGCCGATTTTCCCGGCGATGATGGGCAAATTGGGCGATCGTTTAGAAGATAAAAAATCTGCGCATGAGCCGTGACCTGAGAAGAAGAAGAAGAAGCACCATTCCCAGTCCTGGCCTTTGCCTGCCCTGTGACTGCTCTGTACTGTGCTATGGAATGTACAGGTGTCACTGAATGGCGGCTCCGTTCTTTATTCTAAAGACCTAGTTTTAGGCTAATTCGTTTATCCCAATCTCTCTGATATTGCAGATTGTCACATCTAGAAGAGGAAATTTTATTCTGCTAAAGTGAATCGATCATAGGAATGTGAAACACCTGAATCCTTCCTACGAACTGGAAGTCCAGTCCGCTATTATATTTTATATGAAAAAGTCTTGCGGTTGCAACAAATGTATCCATTTGTATCCAAATAAAAACATAATGTATTTGTATTGCTGTCACATTGTATGGTGTGCTCCCTTGTCTCTGTCAAACTGGTTTCTTGTCCCATTCTTTCATGAGCATTGGTGGCAGCATCCATGACGGCAACAACCGATTTTTCATTTATCGGCTGACAATTCGGCCGATAAACGACCCGTCTATGGCCTGCTTTAGTTCCTACACATCACCCTTTTTGGCCTAAACACCAAAAATCAATGAATGAAACAATTTTTGCTATTTTTTTTGTTTTGTTTTTATGTAGTTGTGCCAAGGTTGTTGCTTTTAGCACAATGTATGGAAAAAAGATTAACTTTAAACTGATGACGTGGTAAAGGCTTTTAAAGCGTCGCCTATGGACAATTTTTAGTACAAAAGTTTGTTGTTATTTGTCGCTTGACATGATGTATATCCATTTTACTATCTATCTATTATACTAAAAATAAGGTAATATATTGTGTTTGTTTAAAAGTAACTTTAGTGTATTGCTTACTGAAAATGTACTTTCAGAAAATTATATAATGTTTGGGGGTTTTAGTTAAAGTTTTTCTAAATCCATAACCCTACATTTACTATATTTGGTCTTCCACAGTACACACAGCAAGGAAATGCAATTATTCTGCTTCCAACTGTGGTATTAGTGACTTATCCCTTGCTGAGACCTCTATGCCTGGCCTGTATAAGCAGATACAATCATCACAGACAGTCTTTATAAGGTAGATGATAGATCACCAAATACCTTTTCTATTCCATGAAGATCTTTATTGAATGCAGCTTGATTACAGCAGACAACAGGATGTAACAGATGAATGAAAGGACAGTATGTGCAGGTCAAAATATGGTAATGCATTCCCCCATGCGAGTAAATTAACATGTGAGTGTGAGACTTGCAGCCATCTTTATCCCATACTGCATTGAAAAGAGAAGAATGAAGCACATCACAGATGGGAGGGAACACATAAAAAGATGGTGCCAAAATGACCACAAGATGGTAGTATATTAGCCAACTATACTGAGGTCAATAAACAATGGCTTAAGGAAAATTACCTATATAAATTCTCAATTCACAGTAATATGAGCACTAACCATGACCATGCATTGTATTATAATTTCACACAAGTGTAACAGCACACTCCCCATCTGGTATTTTTTCAGTTGTCTTGAAGACCTGAAAGACCAAAAGAAAGAACATGCATATATATGCAACAGCAATAACTGATATTAGGCATCAAGTAGTGTCGGTTGAATTTCAAGGCACATTCTTCTTGAGGTGAGAAACAGGATCCAACAAACTGAAGTAAGCAAGCTCAGTTCACAAAAGGCAAGAGCATCACAGGTTCTGTGATGGGTCTGATGAAAGTCTTTACAGTACCTTGTCTGTCAGTTTTCACCTCTACCTTATGTACCTTACCGTCATCACTAGGAATGGTCTTTACAATAAGCCCCATGGGCCTTTCAATTCTTTCAGCTTGCTGGTCTTTCAGCAGAACATGGTCTCGAAATTGGAAATTAGGGTTCAGACATTTCCATTTTCTGTGTGCTTGTAGAAGAGAAAGATAATCATCTTCCAACACTTCCAGAAGCAGTTGGCCAGGTGTTGTATTCGTTTCCGTTAATTGTGGTATAGGTTCCCTGATTTAAAGTCTCCAGGTGGAATAGAAACAGACCCAAGCTTCTGGGTAAGAAGAGTAGCCGGAGTAAGGATGGTTGGGGACTCTGGATCTGTAAACACTGGAACAAGTGGTCTTGAATTGATTGTGGCAGACACTGGCCAGGTGGCATGATCTGCAGCATTAAGCTCTGATGAAACATGATGCCGTTGTTCAGGCCTTGAGGATTTTCTGATTCTTTCCACACTGTTGCTGACATACACATAGAAGCGTTTTGTCTGATTGTATATGTAGCCCAAAACAACTTTGCTGTCTGTGTAGAATGTCATCTATCTTAATGTCTAGCTCATTCAGTATAAAATCTGCAATGTCTATGGCTAGCACAGTCCCACAAAGTTCAAGCCTGGGAGTTGTGTCCTTAGGCTTAGGTGCTAACGTAGCTTTGCCAAATAGAAACCTTACATGGGTTTGACTGAGAGAGTCTCTTACCTTGAAGTAGACAACAGCTGCTATGGCCTCAGTGGATGCATGCGACTTGCAACAAGGGAAGCTGAAGTGTAGGCATGTAGAGATTGTTTACCTGTTGGTAGTAGAACATCTCAATCTTTAACCTCCCTGGCGGTATGATTATGTCAGGAATTTTGTATCAAAAGCGGTACCATTTTTTTGCATGGAAATTTGGTGTTATGTATTGTAGGCCTGCAATTCTTAGTAATTACTTACTTAATAAATACTCATAAAAAATAATAATATAATAATAATAAATTTAATTCAATAATATAATCAAAGCAAAAACACTGAAATTTGAAATATAGCGCCAAGTTCGCACATCACTGAGCAAAGTCGCAAAAACGTTTTCAGTGTCTGATGACAAATTTCCCCCATGAATCATTATCACTCGATTCTGCAAGTAGTTCTGATTTACTATCGCTGTTCTCTAGCTGGTCTAAAACCAATTTTGACCTAAAGGGACGCTTTTTGGACGCCATGGACTTTTCTAAGTTTCCAGGCAGAAAGAACAGTCAAAATGTAGGCAGGGCACAGGACAAAGTAGTAGGGACAAAATATATGTGAAATGCATTGAAACAGCAATGTTTTACTATAAAATAATAATTTTTTAAAAAATGGCATTTTTTTAAAATTTAAAATTTGCCGCCGGTTCCGGCGCCTGAATGTCCAGACGTCACAGGGACCGGAACACGGAAGCCGGATGCCAGCATCGGCCGGAGGAGATGGCTGGGGACGCTGCAGGGGACAAGGTAAGCGCTGCAGGGACTCCCTGAGCAACGCCGCATGGTAAGCCCAAGTGTAGCTTGGGGTTACCGCTCTTGGTACTGAAATTTTACCCCGAACTACACTCGGGAATACCGCCAAGGAGGTTAATAGTATCTGATAGCTATCTTAATTAGGATTTACTTTGTATGGTGATGGGAGCCACAAATCTCAGTGGATCATATAGACTGTTCACCACTGACAGAACACCACGTTTGGTAAATGGCTTCTCTGCAGAGTTGACTTGAAAGCCAACGGTGTCTTTTAATAGTTTCCAACATAAGCCCAGACTTCTCTGAACAGGAGGCATGTCCATTCCCAAATATAAACCTTTAGATTGTAAGCTCGAAAGAGCAGGGCCCTTGATCCCCTCATGTTTTGCATTGTATTGGTATTGTTCTGTCACATGTTCTGTCTCCCTTTTGTAATGTACAGCGCTGAGCGAACTATTGGCGCTTTATAAATACTGTATAATAATAATAATAATAATAAATCCTGTGGCATGATTGCCAGGCTGAAATACTTTCATAGCAGCAGCACAGTCTGAGGTATTTTTATGGAGTCTGAGGTTTGCCTCAGAAAGCATAGCTTGAGTCCTTTGAAGCAGGTTTATGGCTCCTTCATCTTTGGGTAAATATTCGAGTCCATCATCCACGTATAAATAAAATAAAATGAAATAAATAAACCCACCCCCTTGTTGCTTGCTGAACACAAAGTGAATCTCACCTCACTCTCAATATATATTCCTCATAAGAAAGTGCAGCACAACTCCCTTTATTCACCCCCCTTTTTAACAATGCATATGCCACTAACAGTGGTAAATAGTGATAACAATCGTGATCATAAATGTCCTATCAGCACAAAATCCTAACAGTACACCTATTGGTGTCTATAAGCGACACTGTGAGTATCTTCTTATTTTATTATTGCACCATCACCATACCAGGTGAAAGACCTGCTCAGCTAAAAATTAGGTAATATGCTCTCATCTGGATATTCATAGCCTCTTCCAATTTAGATACAAATCTTCCTCCTATCTCCTCTCATGCACCTTTTGCTCAGACATTCAGCAGGGATGGTCTCATGCAACAAAAAGGTCAACACATAGTGCTCTCAGTATAACACTTTATTGTATCCCCACTAAAATTTGCACTTACAGATATAAAACCAAAAATTGCATAAAATCAATCCACATCCAGCTCACTGCTCCGCTAGCAAGATGGTGGTGGTGTGAGTTTCCAGGCCTACTAAGGAAGCCCTGAGAGGGGGCACAACGCATCTAGGAAAGAGGAGCCGAGCCTGGGAAGTCATGTTGTTAAAAAGGGGGTGAATATAGGGAGTTGCACTGCACTTTCTTATATGGAATATGCCCTTCTTTGCCTTTGCCTTGATATGGTCTTTATCTCTATCTCTATCACCCAAATCAATCTGGTGAGCAGGAGAGTATATGGGAGGTGAGATGTCTGCCTTTTTAGCAGATACTGCTCTATTTAAGTCTCTGTGTTTAGCTGCTTTGTAATCATACCATGATGATGATGAAACAGGCAAGTTAGATTCACTGAAGCTGGGGTCATTTACAGGCTTGTTCACTGATGAACCTGCAAACATATGAGAATGGAGGAAAAGATATACTATATTGCCAAAAGTATTGGGACGCCTGCCTTTATACACACATGAACTTTAATGGCTTCCCAGTCTTAGTTTGTAGGGTTCAATATTGAGTTGGCCCAACCTTTGCAGCTATAACATCTTCACCTCCTCTGGGAAGGCTGTCCACAAGGTTTAGGAGTGTGTCTATGGGAATGTTTGACCATTCTTCCAGAAGCGCATTTGTGAGGTCAGGCACAGATATCGGATGAGAAGGCCTGGCTTGCCGTCTCTGCTCTAATTCATCCCAAAGGCGTTCTATCGGGTTGAGGTCAGGACTCCAGGCCAGTCAAGTTCCTCCACCCCAAATTTGCTCATCCATGTCTTTATGGACCTTGCTTTGTGCACAGTCATGTTGGAACTAGAAGGGACCTTCCCCAAACTGTTCCCACAAAGCTGGGAGCATGAAATTGTCCAAAATGTCTTGGTATGCTGACACCTTAAGAGTTCCCTTTATTGGAAGGCCAAGCCCAACCCCTGAAAAACAACCCCACACCATAATCTCCCCTCCTTCAAACTTTACACTTGGCACAATGCAGTCAGGCAAGTACCGTTCTCCCGGCAACTGCCAAACCCAGACACGTCCATCGGATTGCCAAATAGAGAAGCGTGCTTCATCACTCCAGAGAACATGTCTCCACTGCTCTAAAGTCCAGTGGCGGCGTGCTTTACACCACTGCATCCAACGCTTTGCATTGCATTTGGTAATGTAAGGCTTGGATGCAGCTGCTTGGCCATGGAAACCCATTTCATGAAGCCCTCTATGTACTGTTGTGCTAATCTAAAGGTCACATGAAGTTTGGAGGTCTTTAGCTATTGACTCTGCAGACAGTTGGTGACATATGCGCACTGTGCGCTTCAGCATGCACTGATCCCACTCTGTCCTTTTACATGGCCTACCACTACATGGCAGAGTTGCTGTTGTTCCCTGTTGATTCCACTTTGTTATAATACCACTAACAGTTGACCGTGGAATATTTAGTAGCAAGAAAATTTCACGGATGGACTTATTGCACAGGTGGCAATCTATCATGGTACCACGCTTGAATTCACTGAGCTCCTGAGAGCGACCCATTCTTTCACAAATGTTTGTAGAAGCAGTTTGCATGCCTAGGTGCTTGATCGTATACACCTGTGGCCATGATGGTGATTGGAACACCTGAATCCAATGATTTGGAGGGGTGACCTAATACTTTTGGCAATTTAGTGTATGTTATAGTCTCTTTTATATTTTGAACCTGGTTGTGCCCATTTCTCTTTGAGGTTGTATGGCAGTTTACACACCACTGGATTCATGCCATGACTGGTGTCCAGATTAGTCCAGGTAGACGAGGGTCTGTCTTTGCCAACTCTAGCTGCATGAGGAGGTCGCTTAGTTCTTGAAGCTTGCAATGATCTTGAATAGAGCACTTTCTATGGCATCAGAGCTACCATAGGTTTGCTCAAGTCTTGACCATGTAGCAGCAAGACCTGCATCTGGGTAGTTAACATGTACTGCTCTCAGTCTTTTTAACACTATCTGCAGATTCTGGCCAGCCACTTTATGAGGAAATCAAGTTCCTCCTTGGCAGTAAGATTGAAGTCTTAGTGTTGAGAGTCCGAACAGTATTGTTAGCAAGAGGTACAGGAGATGATTCTGTATCATTGCAAACATTATGCCTTAGCACATATTCACCTGTGCATTGGTGGATCTTCCAGTTCTGCTGGAATAGAACAGTCCGAACTAGTACTTTCTCTCATTGCTTGTTCAAGGACCTTCAGAGTTGCTAGGGAAGCTGCTTCCTCCCTTTCCATTAGCAGAATCTTTATTTGGGATTCTGCCTTTGTTTGGCGAGCTTTGCTCAGAGCCTCTATCTCTGGCGAGATGCCATCTCCACTTGGCGAGCTGTCATCTCTGCTAGGCCAGCTGTCATCTCGGCTTGAAGAGTTTTGCTTTGAGCTTCCATTTCAGCTTCCTTTCGGGCAAAGTAGCTTTGCACTTTATTTGCTCCCAGACTTGAGCGGCCCTCCATTAGCTTTTAACCTTTGGAGTGAGAGGATCTAGAAGACCGTGCTCAGGGCTTAGTAAACGTGTATTTTTGAGATCTAGTCAAAACAATCAATACTTCCCACTCACACCACTAATTCTGGAAGTGAGTTCCATATCCTTACCGCCCTGATAGTGAAAAACCCTCCTATGCAGTTTAATGTTAAACCGCTTCTCCTCCAATTTCATTGAGTGGCCCCGTCTTCTTACACTCTTTTAGACTGAATAGTTTATTCCCTATCCCTAATCACTGTTGAATTGTTTGTATATCGCTATCATATCTCCTCTCAAATGTCCATTCTCCAGGGAAAATACGTTTAATGTTTGTAGTTCTTCATAACTGAGGTCCTTCAGTTCCCTTATTAACTTTGTTGCCCTTCTCTGGACTCTCTCCAGTTCCAGCATATTCTTCCTGAGGATTGGTGACCAAAACTGGATGGCATACTCAAGCTGTGGCCGGACCAGAGTTTTGTAAAATGGCAGGATTATAGTTCTATCTCTTGAGTAAATTCCCTTTTTATTGCATGCTAATATATTGCTTGCTTTGTTTGCTGCAGCTTCAGCTTGGCATTGAATGCCATTGCTGAGCCTATAATCTACCAGGACCCCCAGATCTTTTTCCATTCTGGATTCCCTCAAAGGTTCTCCCACTAGCAAGTAATTTGTGTTTATATTTTTAGCTCCCAAGTGCATTACTTTACATTTTTCAACAATAAATCTCATTTACCATGTAGTTGCCCACTCAATTATTTAATCAAGGTCTTCTTCTTTATCAAGTTTTCTATATTTTGCTGTGAAGTTATTGCCCTACTCATCTTTGTATCATCAGCAAACACTGAGATTGAGCTATTTATGTCAACCTCTATATTATTTCTGAAAAAATTAAACAGAATTAGACCTAGGACAGTGCCACCACTTGTTGCATGTGCCCCTGTAACCAGTTTTCTATCCATGAACAAACCCTATGGTCCATGCCTACAGACCTCAGTTTGTAAATTACTGTAAGTGTTTTTGTGGATCTGTATCGAAAGCTTTTGCAGAATCCAGATACATTACACCTACCACCCTTCCTTTGTCTAGATAGCAGCTCACTTCTTCAGAGTGTTACCAGGATGGTTTGGCAAGAACAACCTTTCATAAATACATGGCGATTACTACTAATTATACTGTTTACTTCAGCAAATTCTTGAATATAGTCCCTTATTATCCACTCCAATAGTTTACATATATTTGATGTTAGACTGACTGTCCTGTAGTTCCCAGGTACTGTATATACTGTATCTCTTCCCTTTTTTGCATATTGGTACCACGTTGGCCCTTTGCCAATCAGCTGGTACTGTTCCTGTCAATATGCTGTCCATAATGATTAGGTATTAGGTGGTCTGGCTATAACCTGACTGTTCTTTGAGGACTTTTGAGTGTAAGCCATCTGGTCTTGGTGATTTACTTGTGTTAAGATATTCTAGTCTCTTTCGGACACTGGCTTCTGTTAGCCACAAGGGTACATTCTGTGATTCATTACTAATGGAACAGTCTTGATTATTATAGACTGCTGAGACCTCTATGCCTGGCCTGTGCAAGCAGATGCAATCACCGCGGACAATCTTTATCAAATAGGTGAACTCACCAAATACCTTTTCTCATCCACGAAGATCTTTATTAAATGTAGCTTGATTACAGCAGACAATGGGATGTAACAGATGAATGAAAAAAAAACCCATGGTAATGCATTCTCCCATGCGAGCAGATAAACATGTGGGTGTGAGACATGCAGCCATCTTTATCCCATAATGCATTGTAAGGAGAGGAAGGAAATACATCACAAAAGGGAGGGAACACAGAAAAAGATGGTGCCATAACCAAAATGACCACAAGATGATAGCATAATAACCAACTATACCGAGGTTAACTGCTTCCTGACTGCCCTATAGCAGAAGTACTGCTACAGGGCGGCATATATGTAATTTTGTATTTCCTGTTAGGGGGTGTGTGCACATGGCCATTGACGGCTACAGCTGTCGATCACCAGGTAGTGGCCGGAGATTCCCTGCCGGCACCCGGCGATTGCCAAAGAACACTGACAGAGGAGAGGTCTGTACGTAAACAATACAGATCTCTCCCCTGTAAGCGCCAGCAGGCTGCTTTGTATTGCTCTGCATAGCAAAGCAATACAAAGCAGCGTGCTTACACAGTAAAGCACACACAGACAACAAAGTAAAACAGCACACAGTTAACCCTTTGATCACCCCAGATTTTAACCCCTTCCTGCCCATTGTTATTAGTACAGTGTCAGTGCTTTTTTTAGCACTGATCAATGTATTAGTGTCAGTGGGGATGTCAGTGGCAGTTAGTCAGTTCCCCCCCGTGTCATAATGTCCACCACAGTCCCGCTATAAGTCACTGATCACCGCCATTACTAGTATAAAAAAAGAAAAGAAATCACAGTATATATACTGCCATTTTAGATGCTATAACTTTCATGCAAACCAATTAATTTACACGTATTGGGATTTTTATTTTTAGCAAAGACATGTAGCAGAATATATTTTGGCCTACATTTATGACAAAATTAAATTTTTAAAAATTTTTTACTGGATATGTTTTATAGCAAAAAGTAAAAAATATTGAGTCTTTTTTCAAAATTGTAATTTTTGTTTATAGCACAAGCAATAAAAAAACGCACAGATGATCAAATACCACTGAAAGACAGCTCCATTTGTGGGAAAAAAAGCCAAAAATTTAATTTTGGTGTAGCGTTGCATGATCGCCCAATTGTCAGCTAAAGTAACGCAGTGCTGTATCTCAAAAAGTAGCCTGGTCAGGAAGGGGGGTAAATCCTCTGGAGGGCAAGTGGTTAATAAACAATGGCTTAAGGAAAATTAATAAATTAAAAATTAGTAAATTCTCAATTCGCAGTAATATGAACAATAACATTAACTATGACTATGCATTGTATTATATTTTCACACAAGAAGTGTAACAGCACAGAAAATATTTCAGTTTATATAAACTACTAAATACCTTTTCTCATGAGCAGTATATAGCAGTCTTGTGACTTTTATCCATGTCTGGCTGAGCACGGGTTAATCTTGTAGAAGGAGCTTTCATTCTCCTTTGACTGTCCTATGAGGCTGCATGACCCCTGATCCTGTGTCCAGACAGTGCTGATTGGCCCTGTGCCAATCACATGCACCCTCCCATGAAAAAAAAACACACCAAACAGAACATGTGCATACCTGCCACTGCTGCTTTGTACTATGGCAGATGGATTGGGCCAGACTGATTTTACTGTTGTGGGTTTAGTAACACTTTAAAGAATATGTAAACCCAACATTTCATATTCCTGATATGTGCTTCCTGTACCATGTACTTGTATGAAAAGGTATCCCGTTTTCTTTGCATTGCTTCCTTTGAATGAAAACCCTGATGTTCCTGCCAGTCCCTCTGCTTTCCTATTGAAAACTGACCACACTACACATGAGAGCACAGCATGATCAGTTTTCTACAGATCATGCTGTGGAACAGAGGCATTTTGTTCCAAAAGAGGGACAGGCCCTCTACAAATGATGGACAGTTGGGAGCAATGCTTTTCTGTTCCAGTGAGTTGCAGTAACACACATATTAATGAGCATTTTACTGCAACACGCGTCACATGCTTTTGAACATTGTGGTGACATTCATTATGAATATCACCCTAACGCACAAAGACAATGCACCTCTGATGTACACACAATGCACAGTAAGGCACTCTTGTGCCTTGTGGTTAGCTGCATCAGAAAAAGTACTACATGCCCATTTTGGTGTGTTGGCAGCCTATTCATTATAATGGGCTGCTTTAATGCAAAACCTCTGTGACCAAGCCCCCTATGGGTGAAGCAAAACGCGTCAGAGGATGTGGTCGGAGCGATGGCAGAGGCCATTCATCACACACAGCGTTGTTCTCTGACTCCTGGGAATCGGTTTGAGCGGCATTCATCCCTACATATTGCTTTAATGCAATGCACATTAAAAGCAGAACTCCAGACTCCACTGAAAAAAAAAACGGTAGCTGCTGACTTTTAAAACAGCCACTCACCTTTCCTGCAATCCAGCAGTGTCCTCATCTCAGCCAGGTTCACCAGCCATCCTGTGTCCCCAACTTAAAGTGTTATTAAACCCACAAAACTAAAATCCGTCTGTATATGCAGTAAAGCATATTTGTTATACTCACTGTGGAACCTAAAGGGTTAAACCTCTGCATTGTGTAAAAAGGTTGTTGGATCGTTTCTTCTCTTTTCCTCCCCTTATTCAAGTGACCACCTCTTATCTCTTTATAAGACAGACTGAACCATAGGCATTTTGCACATGCTCAGTTTGGTCTGTATTGCTAGAGAGTTTTTTATTCTTTGGAGAGTACATGTGATCAGCACAGGGCCAATCAGCACTGGTCAGACAGAGGTCAGGGGTTCTGCATCCTCCTACAGCAGAAAGAAAACTCCTCCTACAAGCTTTAGCTAGTACTTGGCTGAACACTGAGAGAAGCCACAAGACTGCTCTAACTGCTGATGAGAAAAGGTATGTAGAAGTTTATAGTTACTAAAATAATTGAATTTCCATGTTCTATGTACTGTGGGAGATCAGATATAGTGGATGCAGGGTCCTGGGTTTAGTAACACTTTAAGAGTGGGCACCCAGCTGTGACAGATTGCAATTTCACAGCCAGGTGCCCACTACGCATTTGCAAGTAGCGCTGAACCTTATGAATGGTCTCGCAGTCTTCTGGGACCTGTTACGTGCACCAAAAGACTGCGGGGGGGGGAGAGCACTTCCACCACTTCCACTCGCCTGTCAAAATTAGGTAACCCCCCCCCTGCTCCCCAAAGGTGCCAAGCCTTAATGGGGAGCAGGGACGAGGCCTTAAATTGGAAATTTCACTTTTGGGTGGAGCTCCACTTTAAGGCACGTACGGTAATGTGTCACACCATAACAGCAAAATGAGAATTGGCCCTCAATAAAGAAACTTTCTTTTTCATCTTTGTTTTCCAGATACACCAATATTTGTATTTGCTGCCACAGTGACTGTCAGACATGCATGGGTAATAAACTATAGCAGCAATTCGTGGATCCGCAATACTGTAAAAAGGTTCTATTCCAGTAACAAAGTATGATTGTACAAAAATGCAATTTCAGAGAGCCATCAGGAAACAGTTTAGAAGCCTTCTGATGTGATGATGATGATGATGGTGATAACGAGCATGGACTTGGTTCACTGTGTGGTCGGTGTGCTGACTTAGGCCAGAAATATGTATGATGTGAAAATATTTGTTCCTGTATGCCTGGCTGTGCTTTAGCTGTTGCCTGCACATATGCATGAGTCAGAGATTGGTTTTGTCATCTGGCAATGTGGAAAAGAATGCCAATACTGGAGCTGCTGGCACACCAACCACCACTGGCACTCCCTGTAGTCCTACAGCTAAAACTGTCTAAGATATAAAAAATGAGTGCGCTGTACACTAAATAATCATAAACAATAATCAATCAAATAAATACTGCTACATAAAAAAATGTACATACATTAATTGAAATGATATAAGTCCACATTCATATATTAAATAATTAAAAGTCCCAAAATCCAATAACACAGTGCAGTGTGCTAAAGAAATCCTCGAACAGAAAGTGCATAAGTGTCCACAAATGCTTTACACAAAAGAAAAAATCAGCCTCTTACCAGACACTTTGATCTCCAATCAAGAGATCAAATCAAATAAGCAGATGGTGTTCAGATCCCACACTGACACCCTAGTTAGCCATATCAAGGAGATGAATAGGAGATGAATGGACAACTGCAGGTTCACTTGAACGAATCCATCACATCAGATAGCTCTCCACATCATGCAAGGAAAGGTTTAAAACAGAAGAAGAAAACTTCATAGTGCGACCCAATAAACCAGCAAAGAATTTATTAAAGTATTGCACTTACATAGATAAGGTGCATAAAGGCAGTGTAAACATTTAAAATTCCCGCAGTGTCAGACCACCGGCCGGAACAAGGTGATGTCACAGCAAGCTCCGCCCAAAACTGTCTAAGAGCAAGAGGAAAAAGGAGCATTGCTCGTGTTCCACAGTTCCTCTGTCAATGAAGTGGACTTTTGTTGATATGTTGTTTTAGGTCAACCTCTATCTTTGTTGCTCCCCTTTGCCATCATTGAGACTTATGAACTGGTTCTTATGCCGTAGACTAGGGGTGTCCAACTGTCGGCCCTCCAGCTGTTGCGAAACTACAAGTCAGATCATGCCTCTGGCCTTCTGAGTCATGCTTGTAACTGTCAATCTTGCAATGCCTCATGGGGCTTATAGTTTGGCAACAGTTGGAGGGCCACCAGTTTGACACCCGTGCCTTAGACAAAGGAGTGGCTGCGGATAGTTGGACTTTGCAAAAGTGTTCCCCAAGGGAAAATGTCACCAAAACACTGAGGATCACCAATATGGGTCCACAAATTTTAATAAACGATCACATAGTTCAGCAAGGCAACGTTTCTGAGTCTTGCAGGACCCTTTCATCAGGCATGTGCGTTTGGATTGTACACTTGCATTTTAGACACAGTTCCCCAACACGACTAATGCATAGCTCCCAACTGTCCCTGATTTCGAGGGACTGTCCCTGATTTTGAGGGACTGTCCTTGATTTGGAACAAAGTCCTTCTGTCCCTCCTTCCTCCTCATTTGTCCCTCATTTTGGTCTGATCTATATAGTTGTATAAAAAATGCATTATTTATCTTTCAAAAAGTGTTTCCCAGTGCTAAACCTTTCATCAATTTTCTAAATTGCTGTATTTGTAAATTTCAAAACCCAGTATAAAAGAATAGCAGTGGTAAAAAAAAGCACTTGTGGGTTTAAGTAATCTATTTTTTTTTTTATTTTCTTTTAAAGGGATGTGGTAGTGGGGTGTGTCCTATGCCTAAATACTTTTGCTAATAGGTGTCCCTCGTTCCTATCTCAAAAAGTTGGGAGGTATGCTTAAGTGTAAGTTAAAGTCTACATTTAGTTTGTAAATGGATAGGAAATTGGCTATAAGACAGTATTCAGAGAGTTGTGATTGATAATTCATACTCTGAATGGTTTGAAAGGTTATTAGTGGTGTACCCCAGAGTTTAGTGTTGAGACCCCTACTTTTTAACTTATTTTATAAGTGATATATAATTTGGGAATAAAAGTACCATTTCAGTCTTTGCAGATGACACCAAGCTGTGCAGTGGAATAACGTCCTTACAGGATGTCTCCAACTTACAAGCCGACCTCAATGCACTGTTTAATTGGGCAACTATGTGGCAAATGAGGTTTAATGTTAATAAATGTAATGGGGGGGGGGCCACTAAGAATATGCATTCATCATACAGTACATACTAGGAAGAGTACAACTGGGGGAGTCAATGTTAGAGAAGGATCTGGGTGTTCTCCTAGATCAGCCTCTCTCAACCAGGCTGCCTTGAGGTTTCTTTAGGGGTGCCTTGGCAAAATGTCTAAAAGATGTCCAAAACTTATCTACAACCCAGCAGGTGGAATAAGCCTACCTTTTAGTTACACAAAGCCACAGGTTTTCATTGTGCACCATTACGACCTTCTAGGTGACAGCATTATCACAACAAATGACATCATCAGTTGATAAGGAGGATGTCAGCTGCTTGCACAGAATCCTAGTTTGACCCTCCCCTGCCCCTCTCCATCAGTGCTGGGGTCACATTAGCTCAGTGATGGAGAAAAACTGAGGGAGAAGAGAAACATGGGAATACTACTCAGTACCAGTGTGCAAAAGTGTATTTGCTATTGAGGAATAAATCACCTCTAATGTTGGGTGTCATACATGTGTGGATGTTACTACATTATATAAAGCTATTAGAATGGGGTGCCCTTTTAAAATTATGGACAGTCTAGAGGCACCCCATTTTAGAATAATTTTAAAGGGTGCCTCGGGACTGTTCATAATTTTAAAGGGTGCCTTGACTAAAAAAAAGATGAAAAAAAAGATGAAAAACACTGTCCTAGATCATAGACTTAAAGGGTAACTCCACTTTTGTGCCAAAAAAAATAGCAAATAAATATAAAATAGTATAGCATATACAATTGCAGCACAAATCATATTGTAATTGAATGTTATTAAAATGACCTTTTCTTTTCAATCTGCAATACTGTAATTGTCTTTAAAATGCAATGCAATATGGCCACCTGGAGGCATTCCAGGAAATGCCCCCCAGAAATGTCATTTCCTGCTTGTGTGATTGGTTTAATGATTTTCCCAGAGTTCTGCACTAAAATAAAAGTCAGATTTTTGGCATCCCCTGCAATAAAAATGTAGTTTTTGGTGAGATACTCCCAAAGGGAAATCACATCGCAGACCCTGCAACTTTCCTCATTAGAACCCTGCAAGTGCAGCAGCTCATTGATAATTATGAAGTCACTCCGATTCACATTCACTTTGCAAATGGACACAGGCAAACAGCTATTTCTCCGGAATAACAAAAGTTAAGTCCTTGCAATGTACATAGATCATCCAGAATGCTTTTTTTTTTCAACAAAAGTGTAGTTATAAGAGAGAGAAAGAGAGAGATCATTTTGCCTCTGTACAAATCATAAGTATAAGACTTGATATGGAATATACATTGGTGGTCTATATAGGGAATTTATTCACTTTCAGAGGACAAATGGGGCACTCTTTATGTCTGAAGAAAAGGAGATTTAATCTTTCTAGGCTTCTTCACAGTAAGAGCTGTGAATATATGGAATAGACTCCCTCAAGAACTAGTTCTAGCCAGATCAGAAGATGGTTTTAAAAAAGAGCTGAATGCATTCCTAGATGCATAAAAATAACTGGATATTGACATTTATACTGTAGTTAATAAAACTAAGGATTGTTGAGCCAGGGAATATCCAACTACCTTCTGGGGGATCAGGAAAGAATTCGTTTTTTTCTGCACTGGAGCAAATTTGACCCAGTTTTATAGGGTTTTTTTTGCATTCCTCTGGATCAGCTCTGGGTATAGAATTCTGTATATGAAATTTTTATTTGTTAACTCTACTTATTTTTTTTCTATTTGTTGAAATAGATGAAAATGTGTTCTTTTTCAACCTAACTATATACCGTATTTGTGGCTCCATAAGACGCACTTTTTTCCCCCCAAAAAAGGGGGAAAATGTCAGTGCATCTTATGGAGCGAATATAAAGCGGCCGGTCTCCTGTACTGTGTCCGCAGTCTCTTAGTCATCTCCTGTACTGTGTCCGCAGTCTCTGGTCATCTCCTGTACTGTGTCCGCAGTCTCTGGTCATCTCCTGTACTATGTCCGCAGTCTCTGGTCATCCCCTGTACTGTGTCCACAGTCTCTTAGTCATCTCCTGTACTGTGTCCGCAGTCTCTGGTCATCCCCTGTACTGTGTCCGCAGTCTCTGGTCATCTCCTGTACTGTGTCCGCAGTCTCTGGTCATCTCCTGTACTGTGTCTGAAGTCTCTGGTCATCCCCTGTACTGTGTCCGCAGTCTCTGGTCATCTCCTGTAGTATGTCTGCAGTCTCTGGTCATCTCCTGTACTGTGTCCGCAGTCTCTGGTCATCTCCTGTACTGTGTCCGCAGTCTCTGGTCATCTCCTGTACTGTGTCCGCAGTCTCTGGTCATCTCCTGTACTAGGTCTGCAGTCCATTGGTTCAGAATATTTTTTTTTCTTGTTTTTCGCCTCTAAAACCTAGGTGCGTCTTATGGTCAGGTGCGTCTTATGGAGCGAAAAATACGGTAGCTATTATCAGACCCACAGCCATATGCTTCATAGCTAATATTACAAAAGAAGCTGTTGCAGTGAGTGATCTTTAACCGCCTCCCCTCAGCCATATAGTATAATGACGGGAGCAAGGCGGTCCTCTCGTTCTGGAAAGATGTCATATGACATCCTCCCATTCTTACCGCATATGCCCAACTCCGGGAGCGAGCAGCGCGGCGATCGGGGGTCCACTGTGTACCTCGGACACAGCGGATCACCGATCACGGAAAGAGGCAAAGATGTCGGCTCGGTCATGTGATCAGCTGTATTCAATCACAGCTGATCACATGTAAATACGGAAATGCCGGTTATCGGCATTTCTCTCCTCACGAACTGTCACGTTGACAGCTCGAGAGGAGAGCCGGTAATCAACTTTACTGAGAGGGCACATATGCACTGATCATCAGGGCACTGATGATCAGTGTGCCCTGATGATCAGTGTAGCCCCAGCAGTGCCACCTGTCAGTGTCAATAAGTTTAGCCTATCAGTGTTCATCACTGCAGCCTCATTAGCGCACATCAGTGAAGGAAAATAATCACTTATTTACAAAATTTTATAGCAAAAACTAAGAAAAAACATTTATTTTTTAAAAATTTTCAGTGGTTTTTGGTTTGTTTAGCAAAAAATAAAACCCAGAGGTGATTAAATACCACCAAAAGAAAGCTCTATCTGTCTCAAAAAATTATAGAAATTTCATATGGGTACAGTTTTTTGTTAACATATAAAAAAATAATTTTAACATATATTTTTACATATATTTGTAAATGCATTCCAAAAATGTAGATTTGTATTTTTAAAGACATACAGTATATTTGAAATGTATTTTTAAAAATATTTTTCAACATAGAGTATATATATATATATATATATATATATATATATATATATATTGAATATTGCCAAAATTGTAGCATTTCAAATATATGTCAATATATTTGGGAAGAATATTTTTAAAATATATTTAAAATATATTTTTTTTCCACGTGGGTACATCTGGACTGGCTATAATAATCCCAGCATGTAAAAAAAACTGATTTGCATGACATAGAAGTAGGCCTGCTTCTAAAATAGTATTGGTAAAAAAGCACTTATGGGTTTAACTAATGTATTCTTTTTTTTACATTTTCCTTTAAGGGGGTATGGCAGTGGATGTGTCCTATGCCTAAATACTTTTCCTAATAGGTGTCCCTGGGCTTTTTTGACCAGAGAATAGATGCAGGAGCTCCCCTCTTCTGAGTCACCCCTTGTCTCCACCTCCTACCCACCTCCAAGCACTGTGCCTTGGTTCCACTCCTTACCCACCTCTCAATACTGCTCCTTTTAGTGAATACGGAGCCAGGTATTATTTTGTATGGAATTTGTTAATGATAACAAGAAAAGCAGTAAAATCCTCTGCAGCCAGAAACATTAGCAATAATAGATTCCCCCAGCAATAATAGTCCCCCCAGCAACAATGGACCACCATAACAAAATCCCACCCCAGCAACAATAGACTTCCAACAACAACAACAGATCTCCCATTAGCAAGGAACAATAGACCCCCTTCCTAAACAGTACTGTAGATCCATTCCGCCAACAATTGACCTCCCAGCAACAATAGATCCTTCTCCAACAACAATAGACCGCCACAGCAACAAAAAGTCCACCATGCAAAAATAGATCCCCTCCAGTGACATTAGAACCTCAGTAGCCAGCATCAATAGACCCTCCAACCTACCTTGCCATTACATACATTCAGTGTTAGAGGTGCCGTAACTGCTTTCCCCCTTGTTTTCGCTGAAAAAAAGCCTTGTTTACAGCCAACCATTAGGAGGTTTATTGCCAGTGGTGCATGCTTGGGAAATATTTGTTATGTTCTTCCAGAAAGGTCCTTTCCTCCAAGGATGTTGCCAGGAAAGGATTAATGCCCTCGGGCTAAACAAAATTTCTCAATAGTTCAAGGAAAGATTCACGTCTTTATATGAAGATTAAGCTGAACCCAAACAGTGTTCACCCATGTAGGTGTAACACTGTCAAATGCAAAAAAAACATGGATTGCATAATTCCAATTCAACAAGCCAAACAGACTTTTTTTTACAAAAACTTTGTGTGAAAAGGCCAGCATAGTCAACCCATATTCTGGTCAAACTATTCACTTACAGTGAAAGACAACCAAAAAGAGAAAGAAAATTACTCCTCTTCCTCTTTTTACCTCAAGGCATCTTTTGATAAAGTCCTGATGACGAAACACGTCAATAAGTGACATCAGACACTGCCGGAAGTGTAGCGGTAGCCATTTTGGATGAGGTGCGGTCTTAGAATACACATTAGAAAGAGATCCGGTTTAAGAAACCGCTGATGATTATTCTGCATAAGTAAGCACTTTTTTATTAATAAAGTTGGTACGCGATGATTGCTTATTCTTTTTCTGGGTATATACTATCATTCTCGTTGGAGCATTGAAAGTCACAGCGTTTGAAGCAAGAGTCTATCTGATCAAAGCCTCTGTTCCCTGTCATTCTGGTAAGGTGCATGGATTGACAGGAGTTGGATCACTCGGCTGTTTCACTGTTTTGTGATCACTGGTGTGGAGTGTCAAAGCACTGATTCACATGATATGATGATTATGTGTTGATAATATTACACTATGTTTGATTTACAATTTTTGGAGGGTCTGGTCTTATTGGGAAGAATCTTTGAAGAAGGATCTCACTAGGCAACAATTTATATAAAGCAAGTTATTCATCCATTGATGGTAAGAGTAGGCATTTACGGTCACTGCATGGGCACTTGGTTATTTGGGGCACATTTTGAACACTATGATATGAGCGCGCTATTATAATTTTATTGCGTTATGTTTTGAGGATAATGTGTAGTTTATCTCCTTGAGGTAAAAAGAGGAAGAGGAGGAATTTTCTTTGAAGAATACTGAGAATACTAAGAAGCACGAAGATGTCACAAGTTTACATGGGAATATATTGAGACTTTGCTGGACGCTATTGTAGACATTTTGATTTTGGACTTCCTGGGTGGAAGGGTTATCGTGGTGGCCAAGGGTGCACTGTTGATAATGACTATTTATTATAGGAGAGTGTGTGGTTTATTTACACAAAAAAGAGAAAGACATTAACTCTAAAAGAGTTCTCCTCTCCATTCTGCTATTTCCTCCCTCATGTTGTTTATACCAAAATGTATTGTTCCAAATGTAAGTAATGCAGAAGCCCAACCAGTTAGAACACAAAACAAGAGACAACGATAAGGACTTTCTGGTTCCAAACATAATCACACAAAAGGTAGACACAAACCCTGATAAAATTCAACACATTTTATTCAACAACATGATTAAAATTCCATAAAAACATAGCAAGTATGCTACTGTGTATAAAGTGCCGAACCAGTTCCTAACAAAGGTCCTTCTAAGCCTTAACTGAGCCCAACATTACTTTCCAAGCCTTTGATTTAAATTTAAAAAAAAAATTAATTTAAAGATCAGAACCCCTTAACTAGTTTCCATCAAAATCTCTCATTTTCCAAGGAAACTGGCAATATAATGTCTACTAAATGATGTTTTATTTGAATAGTTATTGGGCGTATTCCTTACTTTAATTTATGGTTAGGTGTTCTAACATTTGTGGATTAAGCAATTTACATGGTAAATGTTTGCTGATTGTTGACATGCAAATTGTCATGAATTTTGACTTTGAATAGAGAGAGCACTGTGAATATATATGCTACTTATACCTGTAAAAATGCAGCATTTGTAAGGCAAATACAGCAGAAAATAAGCATATATTTCCCCAAAGATGGTCACTTTTCAATATGTTCTTTGAATGTTATGTTTTTCAGGTCACAAGATCATCATACCACACATGGGAACCCCTGGAACTTCCTAGAACATCTATGTAACTGACCCCAGAGACCCACGATTGGGTATCTCCGTCAAGAAGCTGCTTCTCAGGCTCTGGAACACGAGACCAGTGAATCTGGCTATTGTTACCCAGATGACACCAGATTTGAAGTAAGAGGTAGACCACTTTATTTGAACACAGATACAAGATATATACACTCATAGGACAATCCCCCCTCCCTGCATAATGACACAGGGTGGGGCAATCTACATTTAATAACAAGAGACACACAAGTATTCAAACTTCACATCAGCAGACAGTCCCATCAGGAGGGAGGGTTGCTGGATACACCCCCCCCAAAAAGCTAATACACATAAACACATACATCCCATAATAGTTTGCTCCCAAGCCAGACACACAATAGAACAATGGGATGCAGTCACGTGACATTAAACAATCAACAACCCCCCACCTATCTCCTAAACATGTCTACACAGTCTGAGACAAAGCCCACATCAATATTAGGACAGACCACCCTGTACCCCTAACAGGCACAGGGTGATTTACACATAAGAGGGATATTGGGAGCTGAGACAGGGGTCTCCCCACCTCTTCAAAGTCAGCTGGGTTCCATGGGCCCCCCACCCAAATTGACTCCAGTCACAATCTACAAAGTACTTCTAAATGGTTAATACTAGTATAGACTATATGGCAGAGGTATCATATTCCATGCCTGGAGCGTCAGACACATTTATCTAAAAACTGTGACATTTGTTCTCTCTGGTTATTAACCCTCCTGATGAACCACAACTTGACGTATTCAACCCTGTTAATTTTTCTTATGTTTTTGTACCTCTAAGGGTTTATTACTCAATTATGTACCATATATTACTTTGAAAAATCTTTAATAAACAATGATTACACTTAAAAACTATGACATTTGGAAGAACATTCAAAGAAACATTTAAAATGTGCTAGCTATTTCCTTCCATCATTGCCTGACCTTTATCACAAACGCAGTGCCCAGCAACATATCAGCTCCTGATGGCAGGAGAAGCATGACCCAGAACAGAGGGCTCCAAACGTTCTAAGCAAAGGCCAGTTTACTGTCCTTCAGGCTTTAGGGGGCCAGGCTGTGGCCAGTGGGAGTAGCAAATGTCCCATCTTTGATTTCAGTGGGCGAAATAGTGCCCCATCACTGCTGTCAATGTGAAGAATAGTACTCCACTGATGGTGCCAGGAGGGGAAATAGTATCTCATCATTGATGTCAGTTGGAATAATGCCCCAAGGGCCAAATAAAGGCAAGAAAAGGGCCACATTCAGCCCCTGGGCAGCAGTTTGGAGATCGCTGGTCTAGAACAAGATCCTGCAATGCTGGGAATTCATATGAAGATTGGTCATTGATGTGTGCTATAAAAAAGGTCCTCTTATTGGTGGGACTTTAACAGTCCTGAAGTGGTTTATTTTCCCATATTTTGGGCTTTGATCTTTGCCAGGCTACCAATACTCTCCTGTGTCATTTCTGGTCATCTTCTTGCACCCCTATACCACCCTACCAGCATCAGTGAATAGCCAGTTCTCTGATCTGCTGCTGTTGCAGGTGGGCAGGGCCCCTCCAGGAGGTGTTTGGGCGGCGGTTGTCCTCTCCTGTTCTCCTTCCCTCTGTTCCTTGTCTACCATCACTGTTAGAGGCATATGAAGAATTCCTGGCTGTGTTCATGAAAAATAAGTGTTTTTAACTTTTTGGCGGTTCTCTTTATTCCTCTTACCCCTATATGGGGCTATGCGTCATGCCTTTTTGAGCACTTCTGAGGAAGAGATTGCGATTGGTCTCAAAACACGTCAAGTGCAATCTGCGCATGACTTATCTCTATATCTTCAATGGAATATCATCTTTGACGACACCGCCTTACTTTGTATTGTAACTTAAATGTCTGTTTTAAGATTGCAAAAATAAAAATCACATTTTTTTTAAAACTATTGAATTGTCAAGTTTACCATTTGATAAAATTGTGCAGTTAAAGTCCCACCAATAAGAGGACCTCTTCACTGTATCTTTTAGGGATGATGGAACTCCTTGTATCATACCCCTCTCTTTCTTTATTGATGTGTGCTGGGGTGGTGAGTACCAGCCATTCAGAATCAGGAATTATTGGCAAAAGGTGCAGTGGAAGGAGACCAGGAAGCAGGGTTTCCAATTCATATCCTATGTAAGTTTACATTCTCAACCAAAGGAATACTCAACAGGTACTAACAGGCAGGAGATCCAGGGCACTCCACACGACCTAGTGGCATAGCATAGTGCCTATACTGTTTTTTCACATGTACATTTAAGAAATATTAAAATACTATAGTTCCACTTTAAATGCAACAAATGAAGTAAGCATGCCAACATAAAGAAGAACAAACAGACTAGTCATTAAATGAAAAATGTGGGTAAAACATGAATACACAAAACTGTTGTTTCTAGTACAAATCATTGATAGCAGCACCTGGAGCCACATGAATGATTTATGTTTTAAACAAAGTAAACCTGGATAACCAATTGTACTTGGGCAGTAATCATAGCAAAGCCATACTCATAAAAGGCACTGAGAACACATGCATTACAGTTTACAGATACAACTTTAGGTCTGTCAAACTAACTCTTATCTGATTAAAGGCCGCCACAAATGTATTGATATGGTCATTCAATAGATCATTTGATGTGACTAATATACTGTAAAAGAATTAAATAAACTGCAAACCCTCTATTTGATCAATTTATTGAACTTTAAAATGATTTTGGTGCTGACAGGTCAATCAGCTGTAGCAGAATTTTATTGATTGTTTCTGATCAATGAGACGAATATCTGGTTCTGTGTCAGACAGCCAATCATAAATAAAAGATCAATGAAATGATTGTTGTTATTAGGTTGTTTCTGATAGATCATATTTTCAATCAATGCTGCATGTCTTTCATCATTAGATATTTTACCTGTTGATCTAGACCAGACTTTCTCAACCTTTTCAACCCTTGAAATAACTTTCCAGTCTCAGGGAACCCCTGTTAGAAATGACTATATCTACAACTCATGATCAGGGGCGGACTGACCATTTGGAAACTCGGGTACTGCCTGAGGGCCCGGGGTCAGTAGGGGGCTCCATGAGATGTCCCTGGTACCTTTTTCATAGGCTTTTTTGAGTTTGCGCAAGGACACAGGGGCCCCATGATCCCCTATTGCCCGGGGGCCCCATGAGTTGTCAGTCCGCCCCTGCTCATAATACATTAGTGTGGTGGTCAGTGAGAAGAATGCTCCTTACACTTGTAGTCAATGGGAAGAATTTTCCCTTTACATATTGCTAAATATGATCATTGTCAGTGGGAACTTATCTGAGAGGCAAAAATTGGTCATTGCTCAAGGAAACCCTAGCAACCTCTGGAGGAAACCAAGTTAAGAAACCGCGATCTAGTACATCGATTGATTGATGGTTTGGGATCGGGGTGGGATTGCCAAACTTTACCAAAGTTTGGATGCAAAATCCAAACCTCATTTAAATCAATGGGAGCCAAATCTTAGAAATAACAATGGTAATTTTCTAGGCTAATGAGCCAGGGATTGTCAAAGAAATGGCACGGTGGATTAGTGATTGCCCTGGGAGACTTGTACCAAAGCAAATACATTTTTTGTTAAATTCCATTTGACAGGGAGCAGCAATTTAACCACTTGCTGACTTGCTGACTGCACTATAGCTGAAAGATGGCTACAACACGGTCGTCCAGTTTTGGAAGAGTGTCCATGGATGGTCTCCAAGAACCCTGCCCCTGCACACCCCCTGGGGCACGCATCGAGAGAGCTCTGTGACCTCTGTGTCCTTTGTACACAGCTGATCATAGATCAGGGTAAATGGCCAATCACAGTGGCCCTTACCATGTGATCAGCTGTGTCCAATCACAGCTGATCACATGTTAACATATTTGCTGGTTATCGACAGTTCTTTCCTCACACGCTGTGTCTGTGTAAGGAAAGGAAAGCCAACAAGTGGCAAGGCTGTCAATACATTTTATACACTGATAATGAGGGCTCTGATCATCAGTGCCCTGATGATCAATGAAGCCCAATTAGTGCCAGTCAGTGGAGATCAGTGCTGCCTATCACTACCCATCAGTGCAGCCTCATCAGTGCCCATCAGTGCAGCGTATTAGTGCCCATCAGTGCTGTACTGCCCATCAGTGCAGCCTCACTAGCGCACATCAGCAAAGAAAAAAAATTACTTATTTTCAAAATGTTATAACAGAAACCAAGAAAAATGTTTTTCCCCTAAAATGTTGTCTTTTTTCATTTGTTTAGCAAAAAAATAAAAAAAAAGAACAACGGTGAATAAAAACCACCAAAAGAAAGCTCTATCTGTCTCAAAAAATGATAAAAATCTCATATGGGTACAGTGTTGCGTGACCACACAATTGTCATTAAAAGCGTGACACCAAAAGCTGAAAATTTGTCTGGGCAGGAAGGTGGTAAAAGTGCCCAATATTGAAGTAGTTAATAATGCTAAAGTGAATTAAATATTTGTTTAAATAACATGCCTGGGAGAGTAACTTTAACCTGCCTGCAAAGTAGTACATTTGTGTGATGTATATACCCTACTTCAGCAAAACTGACATCTACAAAAGCAGAAAAGCTGTTTAACCCCTTCACGCCTAAGGGTAAAATAAATCTTAATGACGTGTTAGTAAAACTGTACATATCATCACAACTACTTTGAACATCCAGGTAAATTATACCTTGTTTTATTCAGGACAAATTGGGCTTTCATTTGGTGGTAAATGGTAATGGATATCTCCTGATTTTTTGTTATTATCAAAGGAAAACTGGCCCAAAATAGTAAAAAAAAAAAATATTTTTTTTAAATTTAGCTGTGTGCTTCTTGTTACTACCATAACCTACCACTAAAGAACAACCCAAAATAAATTTTCCAGCTCTTGACGATCGCAGCGATACCATATATGTGTATGTTATTTGTTGTTTGTACCCATAGTACAGCCCAGAAATAATAGTGCGCATTTTGTTTTTTTTTTACCTAAAACACATGGACACTAACTGACACTGATACCAATTTTAAATTTTCTTTTGAAAATCCTGACCTTTGACACTGACATTGACCCAAACACTAACCCTGGCACTGACCTAGATCAATAAATAATTTTTAATATTAATTTATTTGTTACAAACAGTGTTTTGTTTTTTTTTCCTCTCTGCAAGCAGAGAGAGAGAGATACAATGTATCTTTCTCCTCCATTCAGAGAGAAAAAAACCCAAGGGGAGCGGGGCTTCACAGTGACTGATCACTGTGATAGCCGACAGAGGCTATCACAGTGATCATGCGACCCAGAATCAGGAGTCCCGGGTCCCAATCATTAGAACGGGACCTGGGGCTCTCAGTGACACCCTGGTCGTTGTGCTGGGAGTGCACTGTGCGGCACGCTCCCAGCACAAAGACAGGTATGCAAATATGAAAAACACGAAAAAAGCCCAGTTCTGTAAGGCCGCATATTTGTGTGCTGTTGGCGTCAAGGAGTTAAATTGTCTCGGTCTCCATCTATACTAGACCCTTATCCTAAATGTTAATGAGGGGCCCTACACATTAAATTAAATAAAAATTTGGGGTTCCATTTAGAAATACATTGCCAGTGTAGAAAAATGACCATTCAGGTCTGATATGGATTTAAAGGGGTAACCCTACATAAAACAAAAAGAAATAAAGCGTGGGTCCCCACAGAATCCATACCAGGCCCCCTTTAGAGCATGCAGCTTAGAGGGGGATGAAAGTGCGCCCCACCCTCCTTAACAGGCAACATGCCATCAACATAAGGAGAGTACCATGCCAGGGGGCACAAGCTGGCATAGCGTCTTGACCAGGGGCGCACTGACCATTTGGAAACTCAGGCACTGCCCGAGGGCCCGGGGTCAGTAGGGGGCCCCATGAGATGCCCCTGGTACCTTTTTCATAGGCTTTTTTGAGTTTGGGCAAGGACACAGGGGCCTCATGATCCCCTATTGCCCGGGGGCCCCATGAGTTGTCAGTCCGCCCCTGGCCTTGACCCACATATTGATGAGGATGAGGGCCTTTACCTACAACTGTGCCCCGTGGTTGTTGGGATCTGCAGGCAGGGAGCTTATCGGAAATTGGAAGCCTCCTTTACAATTAAGGGAGCACCTAGATAGTGCCCCTCGTCCATATTAATAGATGGACTGACTGGGGATAAGGCGCTGGTTGTCAAACAACCTGTACCTTTCAAACAACCAGCCTGAGCAGGAAGCTGTCGAATTTAGCAGCAGTGGTATTCCCACTGCTAAATGTTTCTCTTCCCACTGCAAGGCCAAGCCAGGGCCTTCCCCAGCCAGGGCCAGGAGGATTAGTGGGATTGGAGGTGTGCAGAGGAGTGGTAGTAATATTCAGGAGAGCTAGGATTGGAAAGGCAGGGAGTGTGTTATGTACACAGGGGCTGGGAGACATGTGTAGAGGAGTCAACAGGGAAGGGGGTTTATGTGCAAGGGAGCCAGGGCAATATGCATGCATGCAAGGGTGGAAGTGGGGTGCAAAAGAAGTGAACACGCTAGTTACTTGGCTCAGGTTGTAGGGTTTTATGACAGAAGGGAGTGTGGCAATGGGCAATGTTGTGTACACAAGCGAGGTGCTGTGCTGAGAGCGGGCAGGCCAGCCAGTGTCAGCAACTACCGCTCCCTTCAGCTGGCCTACAATCCTAGAGACAGTTTGCTGGAACAGCTCTATGTGCGGAGTAATCTTTCTTTTAAATTTTGGTGGTGGTAGATGAGTTTTGTCTCAATTTAAAGGAAATCTATGGTCACAGCACACATTTCTACTTTATGCAGCACAGACACCAGATTGAGCTGACTGTTTGATCCCAGGTTCCATTCTCTGATAGGCACATGGCAGCCAGGCACGCAGTGTTCACAGTCACTCAAACAGGCTGTGCATGTCTTTTTGCAGTTTATTTGCTTGGCTAACTTGGATGGGGGTGAGGATGAGCCTTGGGATACTCCAAAGCAGGGGTGGACTGACCATTTGGAAACTCGGGCACTGCCCGAGGGCTCGGGGTCAGTAGGGGGCCCCATGAGATGCCCCTGGTAGCTTTTTCATAGGCTTTTTTGAGTTTGGGCAAGGACACAGGGGCCCCATGATCCCCTATTGCCTGGGGGCCCTATGAGTTGTCAATCCGCCCCTGCTCCAAAGCTAGCAGAAATGCAATAGAGGACAACTGTAACCGATGTGCTCATTTAGGGTGTAAGCACCCTCTTGAATTCAGAGTTTAAGAGAACTAAAACATAGGTGACCCCTTGGCAGAGGTTTAACCTTAGTGAAGAAACAGTAATGAGCTCTCCCAAAGATGGCAAGAACAGTCTCTAGGGTCCTTGAGGCTTGTACTTACTGTGCTCTGGGTACTTTAATGCTTCCTATAGTACCAGCCAGTCTCTGTACTGGATGTTCCAGCCTGGATCCTTTGCAAACCTTTCTTCACTGCTCCAAGGGCTCTGAACATGGGTCTCTAAACTCTAGCTGGAGCTGAGACCCAAAAAGATTTCTTCTGGTCTGTAGCTGGTAGCACAGAGGGCCCTAGCCCTAGATCTGGGTCTTTTTCCCCCAAGAACAAGAGGCTGCTGTTCTAGGCCCCAGACTTTTTATACACCTCTCAGCCCCTGCTGGTTACTCATATTCCAGAGCTCATTGGAATGCAGAGGGAAATAGCTGAGCCTGCACCAGCAGAACCCAGAACAGCCAGAAGCAATTGAACACTGCTCCCGTTACAGGGAAGCCAAAACCTAAATTTACCTAATGTGACAAACCCAACTGGAGCAGGGGCTTTTGGAGAGGACTAGGGACTAGCCCTCTACTCACTGATTATGGCCCATGGAGAGAGATCATTCTCTAATGATGGAAAATAACCAGATGAGAACTAAGAATGAGGCTTGGATTTATTCTCTGAGTAAATACACTACAGCTTCCCGTCTGGAGCGGATGGAAAGGTGTATTAATAATCCTAACCTGGTTATTGGTCAGAGGAAATATGGGGTCCTTCTGCGGTTTCAGTTGGAGAAGCTCCTTCACTTGGGACAGAAATATTTATCAACAAGCTCCCTCAAGAAATCTATGAAGATAGATTAATTCCACTTTTTCAGATGGTTGAAATACTGTATGAGTTTCGTCTTATGATGAACAAATTATATAAATGAAAGCAAACACCTGAAAGACACCATATGGGCTACCTGGCTTGTCTTGGTGCCTTGCTGTTGATTAGCTTACGGTTAATGAGGTCACTGTTAGCTGTTGGCTGTACTGTTTACCGTTTGCACTGTTTAGGATAATGTGACCAAGCTCTTACCTAATCAATGTGGGATTTTTATCCCAATTTGTAATGTTTGTTTTTATTGGTCATGTGGGGACTGCCCCTATTTCTGAAGTGTATTTCTGTTCAATAGTTACAGTTTTTGCACCTAAGCTAGTGTCACCTAGTCTTGGGTGCAATGTCCCAGCGGGGAGGAAGCAGTTCTCTAACGGAATCACCCACTCAGGGTGACAGGCAGTTTGTCACACCTAAACACTAACAACCTAACTAGTAGGGTACTACGTTTATAACATCATCATTGTAATAATAATACTTACAAAAGTTATTTTTGACCAATCCAATATAAGCATATTTGAAACCTCTCATTTCATGTTGCCTGTCTGCTTCCATTTCTTTCCTCATTGTCCCAGATTTCCTGCATGCTTTGCAGCTTCTCCTCTCCTGTTTATATTCAGTTTGTAAAGACTACACATCCCATGGTACCTTGCTTCCTGAAAGCAGTGTGTTCCTGTCCCTCCTGAAACTCATCCTCTCAGCACCTCTGTAGCTCACAGAATTCAAGGATGTAAATTTTCATAAAATAAGTTTACAAACTTCAAGATCATTCGTAATAATAGGAGTAGGCTAGAAATAATTGAAATGCAATGTGGAAATGAATATATGATTTTAAGTTTTAGCCATAGCTATGCTATAATAAAATTGATTATTTTTTTCATTTGCAAAATATATATATGTGGGCTGCCACTGTTGAACTCATTCTGAAGATGTCAGTAACCTTACCATCATGCTGAAATACCCTTTTGGATATTTTTAACTCGGAACAAGTATGCAATCTGTTAAGGCTAGGTTCACATCTGTGCATGTGCTGTTGATGCATTTTTGTGGCGTGTTTTTCATGTATTTTCAAGTGTAAGCTTGATGTGTTTTCATCCTTCATGCATTTTTTTGTATGAGAAGACAGGTTGTTTAACCACTTGCCAACCACGCTATAGCTGAATGACGGCTACAGCGCAGTTGTCTAGTTCTGGGAGGCAGTCATATGACATCCTCCCAGAACGCGCCCTCCTGCGCACCCCCGGGGGCGTGCACCCGGTGATCTCTGTGATCGCTGTGTCCTACGGACACAGCTGATCTTGTGCTGTGGTAAAAGGCCAATCACAGCATCCTTTTACCATGTGATCAGCTGTGTCCAATGACACAGCAGATCCTCAGTAAATGCAGTTTCCGGTTATCGGCTGCACTTTCCTCATGCTGTCACAGCGTGAGGAAAGTACTGCCAATAACCAGCAATTGTCAGAGGATGGATAGGCACCAATCATCAGAGCACTGATGATCAGTGCCCTGATGATCAGTGCCCAGCAGTGCCACCCACCAGTGCCGCCCACCTGTACCCATCAGTGCCACCCACAAGTGCCCATCAGTGCCACCCACCAGTGCCCAGCAGTGCCCCCCCATCAGTGCTGCCCATCAGTGCCACCCATCAGTGCCCAGCAGTTCCGCCAGTCAGTGCCCTCAGTCAGTGCCACCCATCAGTGCTGCCCATCAGTGCCGCCTATTAGTGCCCATCAGTGCCCATCATAGGTGCATATCACTTCAGCATCATCAGTGCCAGCTCATCAGTGCCGCCTATCAGTGCCCATCAGTACTGCTTATCCGTGCCACCTCATCAGTGCCGATTATCAGTGCTGCCTATCAGTGCAGCCTCATCAACGCACATCAGTGAAGGAGAAAAAGTACCTGTTTGCAAATTTTTATAATAGAAACAAAGAAAAACTTTTTTTTTTTTAATTTTGTGCTCTTTTTTTGTTTAGAGTGCAAAAAAAAAACACCCACTGGTGATTAAATACCACCAAAAGAAAGCTCTATTTGTGTGAAAATAAAATGATCAAAATGACATATGGGTACAGTGTTGCATGACTGCGCAGTTGTCATTCAAAGTGCAACGGCGCTAAAAGCTGAAAATTGGCCTTGGCAGGAAGGGGGTATAAGTGCCCGGTAGGCAAGTGGTTAACACAGGGGTGGGCAAACTTTTTGACTTGAGGGCCGCAATGGGTTCATATATTGGACCCGGGGGCCGGACTAGCTGCTGGCCGGCCCAGCCACTACCATGCCAGCCATAGTAAGTATAGTAATATTCCCCCATAGTAAGCATAGTAATTAATCCCCCATATAGTAATTCATCCCCCATAGTAATTCATCCCCCATAGTAATTCATCCCCCATAGTAATTAATCCCCCATATAGTAATTCATCCCCCATAGTAATTCATCCCCCATAGTAATTAATCCCCCATATAGTAATTCATCCCCCATAGTAATTCATCCCCCATATAGTAATTCATCCCCCCTATAGTAATTCATCCCCCCTATAGTAATTCATCCCCCCTATAGTAATTTATCCCCCATATTAATTCATCCCTCATATAGTAGTAGTAAGTAAGTAGCAAGTAGTAAGCCAAGTCCCCCCTGTGTCAATTTACTTACCTTTGCTCCGCGCGTTCTTCTCGCCGTGTTCCCGCGCCGTTCCGGTCTTCAGGGCGGACTGTGAGAGGAGCCTAGCTCTCCTCACGTTCGTCACGCTGCCCCGCCTACACACATCCTGACAGCCAATCACTGGCTATCAGCATGTGAGTGGCAGCAAGACTGGCCAATCATTGCATTTGAGCGCGCTGCCCTGGCTGTTTTTTTTTTGTATCACGCTCCGCGGGCCGGATTAAAAGGTCCGTCGGGCCGTATACGGCCCGCGGGCCGTAGTTTGCCCATTGCTGGGTTAACACAAAACCCTACCAAAAACACACATGCATTTTTCATGTGTTTATAATCCGCTTCCATTAAAGTCTATGGAGCCAAAAACTCACTGTCCTGCATTTAAAAGTCTCTGCACCTTTCCAAAAAAATGCACTCCAGAAAACTGCATAGATGTGAATAGGACAAACAGGAAATAATGTTAAATTAACTGTAGTGCTTTTCTGTGCTTCAGCACTACAAAACAAACAGATTGATGTGAACCTAACCGAATCAGAAGACCTCATCTGCATATTTGTGCATGGTCAGTGGCTTATGATGTATTTAAAAAAACAATACTGAGCGAAATATGTAGGCAACCATGGCTGATTCTAAAAATTCCAATAGGCAGCTGTCATACTTATCTACTGGATTCAGTGTTATCTGTGTTACTTATCCAGAGCAAACATGCAAGTAAAGCAGTCTTTTTAAATCGCATACCTGTTCTGGGTCAGTGTAATCGCCAAGGAAGAGGTCAGCAATAGCAGCCTACAGTACATATTTCTCTTTTCACAGTCTACCTTTAAAGCCTTTGTTACATGTTGTGTATGTGTGACCATGATATAAGTTATTGCTTATCCTTTTTGGTGGGTTTTCAGGCATAGTTTGAGTAACTGTATGTATTGTTACCAATGGCGACCCTTTGCACCCCAACATTCATCTGTTCACATAGTCTGTTGAGAGATATATAAAGAGCTGTTTTTGTTTAATATGGTATAGGTCAATGGTCATTCTAGGATGCTGGTACTTTTTGTACAACTCTTCAAGTCTAGTCATTCATCTTAGCTGTCAAGGACCATCACAGAAACATCTACATGCCTACTTCATTAGTCATTTTAGTATTCTTTCAGCAAGGTCCAAGGATCTTTAGTGGAACAAAGATTCAGTAGGAACTGACCCGTGCTAAAATTGATCTCCAGGTATTTGTTATTAATTCATGTTATTTCTATATAACATGTCATTTAAAATTAGAGTAGGCTGGAAAGCACGCAGTTCAATTTTCCAAAATCCTGGTAAGACATAAAATTATTTAGAAATAAAAATCGATTTCAGACTACTGTTGCTAACAGACTACTACTAACTATCATTGTTTTCACACACGATTCACAAACGTTTTACCCAAGATTCACTCCTTTTCTAATACCTGGTCATTCAGAACCAAATATATGTGGTGTCACACAGGCCTGGATCTAGGGGGGTGCTGGGGTGGGCTATGCTTTCCCAGATTTTTGTTGTGCCTCCCCCCAGACCTTTGAGAGTGCATCCACAAATCCATGAGACATGATGGGGACAGTTGGTGTAAGGGGGAACTCTGATGAGACAATTGATGTAAGGGGGCACTCTGATGAGGCAATTGATGTAAAGGGGCACTCTGATGTAGACATTTTATGTATTGGGCACTCTGTTGAGGACACCTGATGTAAGGAGGGATTCCTTTAGGAGCCTTGATATAAGGAGGAACATGTTCTGTTTAATCACCCTAAACTAATGACAGCATTCCCATTTCACTCCTGCTCCACCTCTGCACTACTTTTGTGTTGTGCCAAGTGAACAGGGAATATTGGTTCCATGCATCCCTGTCACACTACTGACATTAGGTCCCCTGACTTTTTTTACTGCACCCCCAGGTCAGATAGGCTAGACCTGGCCCTGGTGCCACATCCCTATATTGGATACATATATAGAGCAGGGGCAGACTGGCAACTCATGGGGCCCCCGGGCAATAGGGGATTATGGGGCCCCTGTGTCCTCACCCACACTCAAACCACACCCAAAAAAGCCTATGAAAGGTACCAGGGGCATCTCATGGGGCCCCTACTGACCCCGGGCTGTAGGGCACTGCCCGAGTGCCGGAATGGTCAGTCCCCCCCTGATATAGAGGCATACTTATCTCGGAAAGGGGACAACAACTGTTAAACTGTAATTGTATTTATTTTATATCTTAAAATGAATAAAAAAGATACCATACATCAATTAACACCATGGTGTGCACATAAATGTAGATTACAAGGGAAACTGCTTCATCTACATCCAGGAGAATAATCTCCAAAAATTGTATAATAATTTCATTATTTTTAATTCTGCAGCTTTTATTAAAGTAATTGCTGGTGATCCTGCCACAAAAGTCCTTGTTTAGGCTCTTCCTATTATAACGTGCTCTGAAGAACAATCTTATTTGGGTTGCTTTTCAGAGATTGATAGATCTGAAGAGGTGATGTGATTCATTCTCACTGTCTCTTTTAACCCCATTTATTCCAACAAATGCACCGCAACCTTGTGTGCTTGTGGGATGTTTGAGGTGCTTCCCGATTTGCTTTAACAGGTCGTGTTTGGCAAGTTCACCGTCCACCGATTGTGAAATGTTGGGTAGTTTTTGCTGTGGGAGTGAGGCATTGTGACCATGATATGCAAACATCCTCATCCGCTGCTTAATGCACCACATGGTGAAATGGGACCTTAGGATTTATACAGTATGTACATTATTCCAGGGCTTACATTCTCTATCTACAAGTGTAGTACTGAGACTAGGAACACAGTAGTTTTAAGAATTGTGTGTGAGATGCTTATTATCGCCCCTCCTAACACGAATTCCCGCCCAGATCTCCCCTCCTAGAGTACAAATTCACCCTACTAACACAAATCCCCCCCAATCCTCTCTCCTAACACGAACCTCCCCCAATCCTCTTTCCTAACACAAATCCACTCCTAACACAAATCCCCTCTCCTAGAACAAATTCCCCCCCCAATCCCCCTCCTAGCATAGATCCCCCCTGTAACGTACATGTAAGATTTGAGTAGCTGAGATGTGACCTGTAGAAATATGACATTGTAAATTTAGCTAATTTCATGTTATAATAATATAAGATGTATTCAGAATTCAGTCAGAGACATATGGTAACCAATTAGCATCTGAAGGGACAGAGCATCCTCTGGAAGGTGGTGAAATCTGGGAAATCTGGAAGGAAAAGGCTCAAGACAGTTTGGCTTCATGACATAGCGGGAGACCAGAGGTGGTTCCGATTTGTCTGGGAGCTTTGAACTATATCAGCAGATCAAAGGAATATATTTCATCTCTGCAGAAAATGGTTATATGGCGCCTGATTGCGACAGCTGAACAGTGATTGGTACTGTCACGATTGAACTGATGCGCTGGTGTCGGAAATGCAATCCCTGACTTGTTATTCAAACTGTTCCGGGTCCAATCGTCTTTGGGCATTTCAGTACCCAGAAGGTCCTGTGGGCTGGTACAGGAACACCCCCCAGAGTTGATTGGCCAAAGGCTAATGTCCAGCCTACGTCCATATTCCCATAAATTGAGGACCTGAGATAACCAGCAATTATCACAGAGGACACAGAGGACTGATGATCAGTGCCCAGCAGTACCAGCCATCACTGCCCATCAGTGCCGCCCATCACGGCACCTGGATGGTGGATGTTGTGATTTGTATGGAGCCAGTTCTATTTACTGACGGATTGCGGACACTCTCTGACTTGCTCCAGTCGCAGGATAACTCTTGGTAAAAGTTTTATTTCTGTTTTATTTCCCTTTTATTTCATAGTCAATAGCCAATTGTGTGTCTTCTTGTATTTTCTGTAACTTTTTATACTTTGTACATATTTCATGCACTGCCCACTTTTGGGATATTAAATCATAAAATTAATAAGTGACTTCTGGGTACTTAAGCTCGGGCTCATATCTCTGGAGAGATGGTATTGTATTGCAGCATCTTTATATGCTCGGTCAAGTCCATTGCCTATCTGTATGCAATTGCACTGCGTGTTGGCAGATTGCATGCAGATTGTAAAGGTAACAGGTCTGCCAGACGGAGATCTGTGTGTGTGTGTGTGTGTGTGTGTGGTGGCCCAGCAGGCCAGTAAAACTGTTGGGTGGTGGCAAGCTACCGTTTGTGGTGTGTCTGGTGTGAGGGTGTGTGGACAGTGGAAGAGTGATTAACACCGGGGTTCAAGCTTGTAGGATAGCTGGAGGAATCCTAGAAGGGTGTGCAATTGCTAGGCTGCTCCTCAACCCTTAGTGTGCACCAGATTGTATATAAGATTCGTGTCTGCCTGTGTGTGTGGTCAGCCAGCTGGATTGGAGTGGAGTCTCCCTCTAGTGGTGGTCAGAGGTAGTGCAGGCTGTGAAAGTATATCACGGCCGGTCTTATATACTTATATATATTCAGATTAAGTCCCCCTTATTCCCTCTTACCCCAAGTCACAGCCACACGTGCGCGCCTCGGTTAGCTAGTCGCTGTGGGCGTGTGCGTGTGGGTTGGATCCGTGACACCCCCAGTCCCCCCTCCCAGCATCACTCCCCTTCCTTTAATCCCCCCACCTATGACAAATTTCCCCAAATACCTCCTTAAAATTACCCTTCCCAGCAAAAAATCCACCCACCTTAACCAAATCCCCCCAAGGCCCATTTCATAACTCCCCTAGATCTGGCCATGGCATAGAGTAGGGAATATAAACTGCTACAGGGTGGTAGGGGTGCACAAAATCACGTATATATACGTGATTTTATATTTCTCTACCCGAGCCGCCATTCGCGGAAGCAGCTGTCAATCACCGGGTCCTCCTCCCTGTCAGCTCGGGCACACTGCTCTGGATGGCTGATGTTAACCCCTTCCTGCCTAGTGCCATTAGTAAAGTGTCAGTGCTTTCTTTAGCACTGATCGCTGTATTGGTGTCACTGGGGATGTCAGTGACAAAAAGTCAGTTCTCCACGTGTCAGAATGTCCGCCACAGTCCCTCTGTAAGTCTCTGATTGTCAGCATTACTAGTAAAAAATAAAATAAATAAAAAATAAATAAATTCCAGTATGTACAGGTGAAACTCGAAAAATTAAAATATCGTGCAAAAGTTCATTTATTTCAGCAATGCAACTTAAAAGGCAAAACTGATATATGAGATAGACTCGTTACATGCACAGCAAGATAGTTCAAGCCGTGATTTGTCATAATTGTGGTGATTATGGCTTACAGCTCATGAAAACCCCAAATCCACAATCTCAGAAAATTTGAATATTGTGAAAAGGTGCAATATTCTAGGCTCAAAGTGTCCCACTCTAATCAGCTAATTAAGCCATAACACCTGCAAAGGGTTCCTGAGCCTTTAAATGGTTTCTCAGTCTGGTTCAGTAGGAATCACAATCATGGGAAAGACTGCTGACCTGACAGTTGTGCAGAAAACCATCATTGACACCCTCCATAAGGAGGGAAAGCCTCAAAAGGTAATTGCAAAAGAAGTTGGATGTTCCCAAAGTGCTGTATCAAAGCACATTAATAGAAAGTTATGTGGAAGGGAAAAGTATGGAAGAAAAAGGTGCACAAGCAGTAGGGATGACCGCAGCCTGGAGAGGATTGTCAGGAAAAGGCCATTCAATAGTGTTGGGGACTTTCACAAGAAGTGGACTGAGGCTGGAGTCAGTGCATCAAGAGCCACCACACACAGACGGATCCTGGACATAGTCTTCAAATGTCATATTCCTCTTGTCAAGCCGCTTCTGAACAACAAACAACGTCAGAAGCGTCTTACCTGGGCTAAAGAAAAACAGACCTGGTTTGTTGCTCAGTGGTCCAAAGTCCTCTTTTCTGCTGAGAGCAACTTTTGCATCTCATTTGGAAACCAAGGACCCAGAGTATGGAGGAAGAATGGAGAGGCACACACTGCAAGATGCTTGAAGTTCAGTGTGAAGTTTCCACAGTCTGTGCTGATTTGGGGAGCCATGTCATCTGCTGGTGTTGGTCCACTGTGTCCAGGGTCAACGCAGCCGTCTACCAGGAGATTTTGGAGCACTTCATGCTTCCTTCCGCAGACGAGCTTTATGAGGATGCTGACTTCATTTTCCAGCAGGACTTGGCACCTGCCCACACTGCCAAAAGCACCAAAACCTGGTTCAATGACCGTGGGATTACTGTGCTTGATTGGCCAGCAAACTCGCCTGACCTGAACCCCATAGAGAATCTATGGGGCATTGCCAAGAGAAAGATCAGAGACATGAGACCGAACAATGCAGAAGAGCTGAAGACCGCTATTGAAGCATCCTGGTCTTCCATAACACCTCAGCAGTGCCACAGGCTGATAGCTTCCATGCCATGCCGCATTTAGGCAGTAATTGCTGCAAAAGGGGCCCAAACCAAGTACTGAGTACATATGCATGCTTATACTTTTCAGAGGTCCGATTGTTCTATGTACAATCCTTGTTTTATTGATTGCATGTAATATTCTAATTTTCTGAGATTGTGGATTTGGGGTTTTCATGAGCTGTAAGCCATAATCATCACAATTATGACAAATCACGGCTTGGACTATCTTGCTTTGCATGTAATGAGTCTATCTCATATATCAGTTTTGCCTTTTAAGTTGCATTGCTGAAATAAATGAACTTTTGCACAATATTCTAATTTTTCGAGTTTCACCTGTATATACCCCCGTTTGTAAACACTATAACTTTCACGTAAACCAATTAATTTACACGTATTGGGATTTTTTTTACCAAAGACGTAGCAGAATACATTTTGGCCTAAATTTATAACGAAATTTGATTTTTTAAAATTTTTTTACTGGACATGTTTTATAGCAAAAAGTCAAAAATATTGTTTTTCTCTCAAAATTGTGGGTCTTTTTTTTTTCAATAGCGCAAAAAAATTAAAAAACGCACAGGCGATCAAATACCACCGAAAGAAAGCTCAATTCTTGGGAAAAAAAGGATGTAAATTTAATTTTGGTGCAGTGTTGCATGACCGCACAATTGTCAGTTAAAGTAACACAGCGCCATTACGCAAAAAAATGGCCTTGTCAGCAAGGGGGGTAAATCCTCAGGTGGGCAAGTGGTTAAACATGTCCAATAAAAAATTTACAAATCAAATTTCATCATAAATGTTGGCCAAAATGTATTTTGCTACATGTCTTTGCTAAAAAAAAATCCCAATAAATCCCAATACGTGTAAATTAATTGCGGGACTGCGGCGGACATTCTGACACTGGGGGGAACTGTCTTGGTATCAATGATATCCCCAGTGACACCAATACAGTGATCACTGCTAAATAAAAAGCACTGGCACTGTACTAATGGCACTGGGCAGGAAGTGGTTAACATCTGGAACGATCAAAGGGTTAGCTGTGTGCTGTTTCACTATAGGGGCTGTGGGTGTGGTTCACTGTAAGCACACAGCTTTGTACGGCTCTGCTGTGCAGAGCCGTACAAAGCAGTGTGCAAGAGCTGACAAGGGAGAGATCTGTATTGTGATTTTGCGCACCTATGGCGCAGATCTGGTTAAAGAGGAGCTTCAGACTCCCCCCCCCAAAAGTTAAAATTCAGCAGCTACAAATACTGTGGCTGCTGCCGATTAATAAATGGACACTTACCTGTCCAGGGATCCAGCGCCATCCTCACCTGGGGCGGTTGTTCTCCGGTCTTCGATTCCCCAGTGCCACCATGTTTACTAAGGGAAGCCAGTTGTGATTCCTTGCGGCTTCACAGCTGGCTTCTCATTGCACACACGTGAGCTGCACTGCGCATTGTGAATGGTCCTGCGGCCTTCTGGAACTTGTAACCTGTCTCAGAAGGCTGTGGGCAAAGGAAGGGGGGCCAAATTACCGCTCAGATCTCGTAGGAGATCTTGGCGGAAGTGTGAGAGGGTACTTGTCAAAACCAAGTACCTGTGCACCAAAAAAAAGGTCTGGATATAGTCGAGGAGGTGGAAAAGCAGAACCTCCCTTTTATGGGGAAATTCCACTTTAACTACTTGCCCACCGGGCACTTATGCCCCCTTACTGCCCAGGCCAAGTTTCAGATTTCAGCGCTCTCATACTTTGTATGACAATTGCACGGTCTTGCAACATTGCAACCGTATGAAATTTTTATAATTTGTTTCACACAAGTAGAGCAAACAAAAAAATAGCAAAAAATTTGAAAAAAATTATGTTTTTCTATTATAAAATTTAGGAAAACGGGTATTTTTTCTTCTTCACTGATATGCGTTGATGAGGCTGCACTGATAGGCAGCACTGATGGGCACTGATGGGCAGCAATGATATGGTGGCACGGATAGACAGCACTGATGGTCACTGATAGGCTGCACTGATGAGGCAGCACTGGTGGGTATTGATGAGAAGGGACTGATGATGCTGCACTGAATTGCAGCAATGATGGGCACTGATAGGCGGCACTGACTGACAGCACTTACTGGTGGCACTGACTGACAGCACTGACTGGTGGCACTGATGGGCAGTGATGGCTGGTACTGCTGGGCACTGATCATCAGTCCTTTGTGTCCTCTGTGACAATTGCTGGTTATCGGCAATACTTTCCTCAGGCTGTGACAGTGTGAGGAAAGTGCTGCCGATAACTGGCAACTGTGTTTACTCGGTGATCTGCTGTGTCATTGGACACAGCTGATCACATGGTAGAAGTCCACTGTGATTGGCCTTTTACTTCATCCTGTGATCAGCTGTGTCCTTAGGACACAGCGATCACAAACAGAGCCGGGTGTGCGCCACTGGTGGCGTGAGAGGGAGCATTCTGGGAGGATGTCATATGACGCCCTCCCAGTACTGAACAACCACACTGTAACCATCATTCGGTTATAGCGCGGTTGTGAAGTGGTTAAGAGGGAGCAGTTGATGGGGCAGTAAAACCATGGCTCAACCACAAGTATAAATTAGCCCTAACAGAGCCCCTTGGATAGCAGTAAAACTCATAGCTCCCAATGGTCCCGCAGTTGTAGGGGCTGCACCTTGCCTTGTTCATTCTCATTGCCCTCTTTTTGTCTGATGTGTACATCTCCAAATGTGTTATCCAACATCTATATTACTGCATTTGTTATTTTGAAAAACAGAAGTAAAAAAAAAAGCATTGTGTGGCTCAGCCAATCAATTTCTGCATATTAGATCTTTGTGGTCCATGTAACGGGGCCATAGCAGGGACTTTTCCTTTGCGTAGATACTGTGTGCTAAAAGGTGTTCCTCTTTATTATTTCAGAAAGTTGGGCAGTAATGTAAACCTTGACAGGGGTTCTGACCCTTTCCCACTTTATAAAAAAAAAAAAAAGTTTTGCTTCAAAATATATTTTAAAAGTGCTGTGCTTGTAAATAAATATAAAAAAAACTTGGGATGGTATTATTACACAGCTTAGACTCTGTGCACACTGGCTTAAAAATCACTGCTTCTACAATTTTGTGTTGTGCCTGTAGTAGCAGTGACTTGGTGTCACTGACATCCCCAGTGACACCAATACAGTGATCAGTGCTAATAAAAAAGCACTGGCAATGTAGTAATGACACTGGGCATGAAGGGGTTAACATCTGGGGCGATGAAAGGGTTAACTGTGTGCTGTTTCACTATGGGGGCGTATTATAAGCTCCACGTTTAGAGGCAGGAAAAAAAGACCTTCTCGTTTGCGTTTTTCATTGGAGCTTTCTGGCAGAAAAAGTGCTAAACTTGCCTAAACCGTGTACAAAAACGCTCTATATCAGCATTTTTTTATGTCAAGGGAACTGTATTTTTTAAAGCATAGTGTGCATGGAGCCATAGGCTCTGTTCACACCTACTGTATGCAGTTTGCTTTTTCTCCGTTTTGCAGTGCTTTTCGCAATTTGTATTGCGGTTTTTTTTACTGCGTTTTTTACATGTTTTTTCTGTGTTTTACATGTTCAGCTTTTTTTTTTTGTGAAAGTAGAATTTTTTTGTTGCTGGGCAGAATAAAAATGCAAAATGCGGCAAAAATGTACTACTGTGCATTTCAGCAGCTTCTCCATTAACTCTATTGTAGCAAAATCTCTGCTGTTTTGCTTTGAACAAAGTCCCTCACCCTTTCCAAAAAGGCAGAAGCTCAAAAAAGCATAGATGTGAACATGTTCCATAGGAAACTATGGTAAATGGACTACAGTGCAAAAAAGCACTAAAAAACACATTGGTGTGAACAGAGTCTTACCTATATAACTTTTGACACAGATGAAGGTTGTCAATCACACCATATTCTTGGAAATTTTTCCACAGTGGAATGTACCAACATTTTGTTCTTGTCTGCGGTCACTTTTTCTATAACTGACAGGTCTGTGTTTTATTTACAAACATTGGCGCAATATTGCATGTACATATACACGAGATGGACAAGAGCCATAAGCAGTCTTGTCGCATCTAAAGGAACAGAACCTGCACACTGGCCGTGTACCTTTAATTGAAGGAGATTCATGTGCAGGGAATTTGTTATTTAAATGACCTAAATTGATAAAGCAGGCAAAGGAAATTCTTCAGGTTGTGTTTTTTCAGTAGGGGATGATTTATGTTTGGGAGGTGGAGAAATGGTAGGGTAATTTTCATTTTTTTGTGCTGTTTAATAGTCTGCTATAAATCTGTCTTCCTTTATAACTAAATCCAAAGAAAACAACTTCAAAGATAAAAACAGGTGTCTGTGGTTGTAAATGGCTGGTAATTTTGGGAGACATGAACGCACAACATGATGCTTGATACATAGTCAATTCTTTGCTGTTATCTATATATTTAAGGCTAGGTTCACACCTATGCAGTTTGCATTTGAGCCGTCTCTGCATTGTGTTTTGTATTGCATTTTTTTGTTTTTTTCCCCCTTTTTTGTGTTTTCGGTTTGTTTTGTCTTGTGTGTGGTGTGGGTTTTTTTTTTATTTTTCTTCCCCATGTTAGGCAGATATAAAATGCAAAACGCAGCAAAAACTCACTACATGCTTTTTCCGCAGTGTTTCTATCGAAGTCTATAGAACCAAAAATGCAACTTTATGCATTTTAAAAAAAATCCCTGAAGGAAAACGCACTGGGTGAAAATTCTGAGATGTGAATGTGCCCCATAGGAAATCTTAAATTGATTAAATGGACTGTACTACATTTGTGCAAAATGCTATGGAAAAAATGCTTAGGAGTGAACCTAGGGTAAAGGCTTAGTATGAAGTTATAAGTATGGTGTTTGGTTTTCATGATCTAGTCTGAAGTACACATATGTATATCTCCTTTGGTGTATATATATATGTGTGTGTGCAGGGGCGGACTGACTATTTGGAAACTCGGGCACTGCCCGGGGTCAGTAGGGGGCCCCATGAGATGCCCCTGGTACTTTTTTTTTTTTTTTTTTTTTTTTTTTTTTTTTTTTTCTTTTTCCATAGGCTTTTTTGAGTTTGGGCAAGGACACAGGGGCCCCCTATTGCCCGGGGGTCCCATGAGTTGTCAGTCCGCCCCTGGGTGTGTGTATCTCTGATCTGTGTATGAAGACGTACATTGTATAGTATGTTTATCTCCTGGTGTATATTTATATCTGATCTATTTATGGTCCAATATTGATCTGTGTATGATCTGGTGCTGATATCTTTAACATAAGTCTGCAATAACCTTGACATAAACAATGTTTTCAGTCACCTCTCCACCCTGTGCTGAATGGGGACAGACTGACCATTTGGAAACTCGTGCACCGCCCGGGGTCAGTAGGGGGCCCCATTAGATGCCCCTGGTACCTTTTTCATAGGCTTTTTTGAGTTTGGGCAAGGACACAGGGGCCCCATGATCCCCTATTGCCCGGGGGCCCCATGAGTTGTCAGTCCGCCCCTGGGCACAACACTAAAATGAGTGGGTATGTAAGGTGCTAAAGCCCTATTAACCATCTCTAGTCCAGGCCATTTCTGGCACTTTTTGTTCACATGTAACAATCAGGTTTGTTTGTGTGGGGTTTTGTTTTTTTTTTTAATTTCTCAGACCCCCAAACATTTTATTTTTAAAACTGAGGACCTAGAGAATAAATTTGTGGGGTTTTTCAATTTCTTCTGTCACATGGTATTTGTGCAGTGGTTTTTGAAAGGCAATTTTTTTTGGGGGGGGGGGGGGGCACAATAAATAACCCAATTTTTGGTAAAATATAAAAGCAGTTACAAGTAAATGGATACCAAACATGTTACTTTTTTTTTTAAAATTGTGAATGCCCGTGCAACGATGACATACGGCATAAATTTGACTAAAGATGCTTTTAAAAGCCTTTATAGGTTACCACTTTAGATTTACAGAGGAGGTCTGGTGGTAGAATTACTACCCATTATTATACAGGATTTATATAGCGCCAACAGTTTGCTCAGCGCTTTACAATACTACCCATGATCTGACGTGTGCAGTGATACCTCCATGTGTAGGTCGATTGCTGTGTGTGTGTGTGCAGGACCGACGCACGTATGTGTGACGCACTGTGCATGCAAGGACAGGGGGCACTTTAATGATTTTTATACTGTTGTGCTTTTTTTTTTTTTTTTTCCCTCACTTTTATTGCTGTCACAAGGAAAATAAACATCTCTTGTGACTGCAATAGGCACATGACAGGTGATCTGAATACCCCCCCCCCCCCCAACTCCCTCCTCTGCACTTAACAGCATTCAAAACGCTAAGATCAGTGTTTTTGAATGTTAACATTTTTTTTTTTAAATGGTGCTGTTTACTTGCGCATGAACCAGAAGTGATGTCAGGTCTTCGTTTCTGGTTTATTATAACAGAAAGCTGATCCCGGCTTTGTCCAGCTGGCTGGTCGCTTAAGTCTTCCAGTGGGACAGGACAGCCCAAGCAAGCTGTGGAAGGTGATGGGGGAACGGTGTTCGTAATGGCAATCGAGCGGCTAGGTTTACACTTTGATTGCTATTAAAAGAAAGCTGACGGCTGTCTCTTAAAAAAAAAAAAATACTGGGGTGGGGTACCAGGCATCATCCTGGTATAAGCTCCAAAAGTCCAGCAATATTCAATATGTGGGTAAGTACGTGTATGTCACTGGACAGTAAGTAGTTAAATATAACATCAAAAATGAAATATACTGCAGCTTGCCATTCCTTAGGTGTGGTGGCTGCACCCGTGTTGTGTTTTTTTTTTTTTTTTTCCCCAGTTTTCACCAGCAGATCTGGCCAGAAACACTTCCTGTATTCGAGTGCCCCCACTTTGGATGAATTGGCAACAGAGACCCCTTTTGAACAGTAGCATTGCTAATCAGGGGTCAGGTGAGTGTTAGATGCACTAGCAAATCTAGATGCACTAACAAATTGATGTCAAACTTTAGCTAACATATTTTATAAGCAGTTACAGCAACAGTTTCTTGTTCCTTTTGGGATAAAGGTTTTATATAAATACATAAAATCTAATTATTGTATATTTTTAAAATATATTCTTCAGATTTTTTTAATGAAGTAATTTGAACATATTTTTCCATATATTTGTAAATGCATTCTAAAAATGTAGATAAAAATATTTTTCAGTTATTTTGTAATAAAAACTGCCTGTGTGTCTGTGTCAAAATTGTAGCATTTCAAATATGTCAATATTTTTGGGAAGAATATTCTTAAAATGTATCTCGAATATATCTTTCTTCCATATGGATAGTGGTCAGTGTTGCCCATAACATAGAGCACCTCCTTGCATTTTGTTCCTAGTCTGCATAATGTATCATGGAGAAGATTGTTTTGGGCGATCTACACTGTTCTTCTGGAGGCCTTTTAAGTGGTAATAAACCCAAATGTTCTATTTGTCTGGTTTGGGAGCAAACTATTATGGGATGTTTGTGTATTAGCTTAGTGGGGGGGGGCTGTCTCCAGCAGCCCTCTCTCCAAATGGGACTGTCTGGTGTGAAGTTTGAATACCTGTGTGCAGGGGCGGACTGCCCATTTGGAAACTCGGGCACTGCCCGAGGGCCCGGGGTCAGTAGGGGGCCCCATGAGATGCCCCTGGTACCTTTTTCATAGGCTTTTTTGAGTTTGGGCAAGGACACAGGGGCCCCATGATCCCCTATTGCCCGGGGGCCCCATGAGTTATCAGTCCGCCCCTGCCTGTGTGTCTTTTGTTTGCTAAATGTTGATTGCCCCTCCCTTGTCATTATGCAGGGAGGGGTGATTGTCCCCTGAGTGTATATATCTTGTATCTGTGTTCAAATAAAGTAGTTTTACCTCCTGGTTTACTTCAAGACTGGTGTCGTCTAGTCTTGTATGGTCAGCTGTGGTGTCTGTTGTCGGTGTTCGGACGGGGAAACAGTATTCTAACGGAAGTACTCAAGCGCAGTCTGGGTTGGTTCCGTTACAGCTGGAGTTTGACTTCAATTTGTTTGTGTATCTAAATGCTAGTACATCTAACACTCCTTCCCCTGACAATGCTGCTGTTAAAAGGTGCTCCTTCATCCAGAGTGGGGGCACTCTAATATAGGAGGTGTGGTGGCAGTAAAGAGTCCGGTTGTAGGAAAACTTGGAACTTGTGTTTTAAGAGCATGTCAAACTACAAACGCCCTAGGCAGAAAAGCAACTCTAGGGAAAACGGTCAGTTATTTATTTTTTTTTCTCAGGATTTATCAAGCACCAACAGTTTACACAGCACTTTTTAACATAAGGGCAGATAGTACAATTACAAATTATTACAGGAAGGATCAGAGGGCCCTGCTCATTAGAGCTTACAATCTACTTCGAATGCAGAAAGGCAGCGGGAAGTGATGCACCAACAGCATCTGTTTCAGAGGGAGAAGCGTGTCCTGTCCCAAAGAGGGAAGACTACCAATCCCTAACCCATCCCTACTCATCAGGAACCTTTCCCTGCCACTAGTTGCTTTCCCTGACAGACGGGGTATCGCTCTCTTTTCTACCCACTTTTCAAACCACGCCAAGACCCGGAGGGTAGAGATTTATAAAGACCTTACTAACCCAAGATGGCCACCAGGTGTCACATGGATGCAGCACAGCCAACGGCCCGAGAAACAAGGTTTCCCTTGACTTCCTTTCCAGGCTGTGACGGCACTCGTTTGAGCGCCATCTGCAGTGGAGTAAACAGACTGCACCTGTCTACAGGTGACCACAGAGGAGGGAAGCCTACAAAAATGAATGCATCCACCACATCTAACGACCGATAAGCTGTAGTGTATTACATTTTTGGGTTTAATACTACAGTAACTATAATGGGCTTATTTAAAGGCCAGCTGCACCCACTGATATCTATTCTAGGAAGGCGCTGGTTTCAGTGCACACACGAGTGTCCTTCGAATTTTTTGGATTATGGGCAATTGTTGCTAATTGGATTGGCTGTAAGCAGAAATAGTTTTTGACATTTAAAATTTAAGCAGCATGGGTGGAGTTGGGCACATATGCCAAAGTTTAGAAATGTCAAAATTTCAATGTATATGCAGAAAAAAAAGAAACCCTTAACCAAAACCTGTTACCATTCCAAGCATCTGGGTTTATGAATGCCCAGGTCACATTTCACAAGTATGGTTCTTGTTGCAATGCACCTGTATGCAAATGAAACCTTGAAATAATTTGATCAGTTTGCCCAGCAGGCATTTAGCTCTTTTCATCTAAGCAATTAAATAAGTTTCTCACACCCAGGATTCTCAGACTTTTATTACGAAGTGAGAGTGCTATTTATTTTTTTTTATTTTCTTTCTCTCCAATAATCAAGACATGGCTCCAGCATCCTGGGGATGACCCAGTTGAAGTCTAAGGCTCATTGCCCAGGCTAAAGAGTATTTTTGCTAGAGGTGGAGAAAACGTTGCACAGGACGTGACACTGCCCAGGGGGTAAGTAAAATGTATTGGGGATTTGATAGTACACATTAAAGTTCACATTCATGCTATGCAGGAACACATGCAAAATTGCACATGTTCCCGTAGTGCATAAAGAAGTGCTACCCCTTTGGAGATGCACAGCACTGCCATTGTTAATGACACCCAAAAGCACATTGTTGAAGTGCTTGAGAAATCATGCGATAAAATGCATGGTAAATAAATCTGAGTTTTACTGAGACTATGCACCACAATTTAGATGTGGTAGGCAGCCCGTTAAAACGCGTAGAAAACATGGCATGGCAACACATGTGCACTTCTGTACTGCACAAATATAAGTCTAGCCTAAGAGGGGATTAGAACAGTTTTTTAAAAGTACAGTTGTCCTTAAAAGCAGACCTATTCGTAATTTTACCTGTATTGCATAAGTGTATTTCATGTTGCAGGATATATAGCAGCACCAGGGAGGTAGAGATGTGTGATGGAGCTGTAGGCCCTTTACAAAATAATCTAGAGTGGGTGACTGGGGACAAAGAGAAGGCAAATGTATTTAATACCTTCTTCAGCTCTGTGTTTACAAAGGAACATGGGGGAGTTCTTGTCCATAATGGGCATGGTATTGACACAGCTCCAGATGATCCACATTGGCTCACAATTGATATGATCTAAAAATATTTAGACAGAATAAAGGTGAATAAAGCACCTGGACTTGATGGCATACACCCACGGGTCCTTAAAGAATTGAGCTCTGTCATTTCAAAGCCATTGTTTCTAAGTTTTAGGGACTCTTTAATGACTGGCATAGTACCACTGGATTGGCATAAGGCCAATGTGGTGCCAATATTTAAAGGGGGATCAAAATCTTTACCAAGTTAGTTTAACTTCTATAGTTGGGAAGATACTGGAAAGTTTAATAAAAGACCACATAGATGAGTTCTTGCTGGGAAAAAAAAATATTAGACACCGTGGATTCATGAAAGACAGAAGTTGTCAAACAATCTGATTTTTTTTTTTTTTTTTTCTCCCCATGAGGAGGTGAGCAAAACCTTGGACAGAGGAGTGAATGTGGTATACTTCTTGGATTTTGCAAAAGTGTTTGACACAGTTCCCCCCACATGGCTAATGTGTAAGGTAGTCTATGGGCTTGGAAAAATCTGTATGTAAATGGATAGAAAACTGGCTAAAAGATCGTATTCCGAGAGTAGTGGTTAATGATTCATACTCCGAATGGTCTAAGGTTCTCAGTGGTGTACCCCAAGGTTCAGTGTTGGGACCCTTACTTTTTAATAAATTAAACGATATAGGGTCCGGGATTACACATCCCATATCAGTCTTTGCAGTTGACACCAAGCTGTGCAGTGGAATAACATCCTTACAGGATGTCTCCAACTTACAAGCCGACCTCAATGCTCTGTTTAATTGGGCAACTATGTGGCAAATGAGGTTTAATGTTGATAAATGTAAGGTTATGCACTTGGGGGATAAGAATATGCATGCATCATACATACTAGGGGGAGTACAACTGGGGGAATCAATGGTGGAGAAGGATCTGGGGGTTCTGGTAGATCACAAGGTTAATAATGGCATGCAATGCCAAGCTGCAGTTTCTAAAACAAGCAAAATCCTCTTGCATTAATATATGGAATATGCGGTTCAGTTTTGGACACCAGTTCAAAAAAAGAACATTGGGGAACTGGAGAAAGTACAGAGAAGGGCAACCAAACTAGGAGGCATGGAGGAACTAAGCTATGGCGAAAGATTAGAGGAACTTAATTTATTCTCTTAAGAAAAGAAGATTAAGGGGGGGATATGATCAACATGTATGAATAAATCAGTGCTTCATATAGTTAACTCTGTGTAGTTATTCACAATGAGGTCACCATAGAGGACAAGGGGGCACTCTTTACGTCTGGAGGAAAAGCGATTTAATCTCCAAATACGGAAACGTTTCTTCACAGTAAGAGCTGTGAAAATGTGGAATAGACTCCCTCAAGAGTCGGTACTGACCAGCTCAGTGGATTGCTTTAAAAAATGCCTGGATTCTTTCCTAGATACAGAGAATATAACTGGATACTAACATTTACATGTAAAGTTGATCCAGGGAATATCTGTGTGCCTCCTGGGGAAGGGGGGGGGGGAGAATTGGGAAGGAATTTTTTTCCCCTGTGGGAGCAAGTTTGTTCATGCTTTGCTAGATGTTTTGCCTTCATCTGGATCAACTGTGGGTATAGAATTATAAGATTAGTTGTTAGGAGGAGGAGTGCCCCATCATTGGTATTAGGAGGCCCTAATTGTAACAAACTAGCTCATCAGAGCTGGAAGCGGAGTTCTTCTTTTTCTTGTTCCCTCTGTTATTTGAGGTATTCCTAGATCATTCCTCACACCCCCCCTTTCCAGTCCTGAGAGACAAACGTTATCTCCTGACAGATGGTGGGGGTCAGCCCAGGAGAAACATTCCTGGTGGGGCCAGCAGTCCGGGGAAACTGTCACCTTTCTCACCTACGTCTGATAAGGCAGCATTTTTCAGAGGGCTGGGAAGCATTGACCCAAAACTGTGTAAGCCCACACATTCTCAAACTGACCAGAGTAATTGCACATTCCTCAGGTCAACCGTATGTTTCATGTCATGTATTATGAAGCTGTAGTTAACAGTTTCCCACAGACCACTCCCAAAACGTGTAGTCAGAGCCCCCCCCCCCTTTGAGAGGGACTTTTAAGAAGAGACAAGTGAGTTAGAGCAAGTCACACACAGAGATCTCCCAGCAACATCGTAACAAGAGGAGATCAAGAAATCACCCTGTTCTACAACTTGGATCTGCAAACCCAGGCATATGGGCAAGTAACTTAACCCTGTAATCTGCTTCCTAATTATCTCTTTGCTGTATGTGTGTGTGTATGTATATGTATGTGTATATATATATATAATTTTTTTTTTTTGTGACATCTTGGTAAATATTTTATCGCACCTGTTTTGACCCTTGTTGTAATAAATCTTTCTTTCTGAAAGTGTTAAACTGTTTCTAAGCGCTTACTTGCAATTCACGAATCCCTGCCGTTGAAGAGACGCTACTGTTTGGTATATCTCTGTATAACAGGTCCACGGGCTGTGCTATATAGATCAATATTTCAATCATTATAGTGTATATTTGATAACGGGAGTTTCCCAGTCTCCGACAAAAGTGGTGGTGGCAGTAGAGGGTTAGTTGTGTAATTAACCCGACCCAGTAACAAGCGCATTTAGGCTGCAGGCACCGATTGTAGTCCATTAGCTGGGCAATCGCTGTGCTGGGTGCAGCTGAGTGTGGCCTTGTTACGCGCGTCACACCGCGGTTTTAGATCGGCCGGTCCTTCGGTCACGAGTTTGGTGAGAAGGTCTGGGGTCTGACGCCGTGGGCGTGACGTATTACTGTTAGTCGCAGTCGTGCGATTGTCGCCTGTTGGTGGCGGTGATCGTGGATTCGTGACACTAATCACTGGTGGAAGAAATATTGCTTCATTGTTTCAGTGGGAGGAATAGTGCTTCATATCATTGGAAGGAATAGTATATCATGGGCCAGATAGAAGCTTGCAAAATGCTGCAGTTTGGAGACCCCTGATATAGAAAAACTTATGCTCTCTATTTTCCTCCTGCAGCCACTACAGCTTCTCCTTCTCTTCCTCCTCCCTCCCGCTGGTATTCAGCTGCTGCAGGAGGAAAATGGAGGGCTTTGATTCTTCTATCTGTCGCCTCTCCTATAAAAGTTCTGATGCCCCTCCAGTTGATGCAGGGGATGTCAGGATGGAGAGTGGGAAAGGGTGCTGGTAAATTTGTAATTTACCGGCATCTTCCTTTTTCTGAATGGGCACAGTGAGTGAGTGATTGGTACTGATCTCTTCTGTGTCCATTCATGACTGAAGCATAGTAAACTGCTTTTTTTACTATGATTCAGTTTCTGAATCAATGGGAAGCTCTGTACAGAGATATTCCTATCCGTTCTGTGCATCTCGGGCTGCAGAGATGGGGAATAAGGACACAACTCCTCCTTTCTCTGTTTCAAAGGTGGAAGGCTTGGAGGGAAGGGTCCTGGCTTGGGGGTCAAAGGAGGCCATCCATGGTTTTATGCACCAGGGCCCTGAAGGTTCTAGTTATGCCTCTAGTCCCTGCTATGGGCCTAGCTACACGGACCACAAAGATCTAATATGCAGAAAATGCATGCTGGTTTTTCAAAATTGTTCAGTAACAGGGATGGGATTAAAAAAAAAAAAATGCTACAACAGAACACTTTTGGTACTAAAATAGTACATTTTGTATAGAGACGTTCACATCAGACCAAAAAGGGGTACAACTGAGATTACATGAAGGATGCAGATTTGGTCTCAAAGTGACAATCCAATTAAATAAGGAACAGTTGGGAGCTATGCACATGGAGGTTTTCACTGGTCTTGGATCTAAAAAAATGGGTAATTGGGGTCACAATACCTGCATGAATGGGAATCTGCATATGAAGAATTTAGTGTGGAAACATTCACTGGATGGTTTGGTTTAATGTGTGATGATCAGCAAAACATTAGATTGGTAGTGAGGCTATAATGTAGGAAAATAACATTTCAAAATTAATCAACTAAATGAATAAATGGGATCCTTTAAAAATTGGTTTGTGTGTGGTTTTTTTTTTGTTTTTTTTTTTTTTTTGTTTTTGGTTTTTGTTTTTTTTCTCCTGTTTCCCTATTCAAGGCATTTGAATTTGTCATTGTTTCTCTTTTACTAAACTAGACTTTTAGCTCCCATCTATTCACCAGACTTAAGTGATCATGCTGCTCAGTTTCATTCCCTTGCCAGCTTTGTAAGATAACCTGTGTGTTTTTGTTTCTTGTTTTTGACAAATACCAGTGTACTTCTGTGAGGGTGCACTGATCTGCCTACAGTGTCATAGCTGCCTCTTACCGCTACTGAGGAAATTGGTGATGTCACTACTGTGCTGGAGGTTCTTGCATAAGGAAGCAAAGAGAATAAGAAGCAAAGTCCTCCCTCTACCAAGGGGGCTGTCCCTGCAGAGAGATATGATGTAGACCAAGACATGGAACATCCGTAATTGGGGAGAAAATGTCTGTAGGGAGACCACAGGCAATGTTTGTAACTAGTCCTTTTGCCCTCTGCTTGCTTTATATTAACAGCTTCCAGAGTTGAGTTCCTCTAAGTAGTGCTAACCTATAAACATTTAACTCCCCTGGCATTTCAGCATGAACCTTTGAAATTATGGATACCTAATATATCATATTGAATAGCCGCAAACTTGCATATGTGTAAAAATGTTTTAAATGTGTGTTTTCAGCCTTATGGGAACATCATGGCATCTCCTGGGTATCCATATCCAAGATCTCCAAACAGCATCTGTAGTCTACCTGTTGATGTTCGCCCACATTCATTTAATTCAAGACTGAGACACAGAGAAATGAGGCAGGAGTCTAGGAATGAGTACCTAGGTTCTTCTGACAGGTAAAAAATACCCTTGGCAATACTTCATAAATATGAAAACTCTTAACACAGTGGCATATATATATATCTGTATCTCTATCTCTGCTATGGTCTACAAAAGGCTCACTTGGGCATGTTATGGATGGTCTGGTCTAACAATCTTAATGCCTACCTCCCTTTTTTGCATTTACAAAAAAAAAAAAATTTCTTCTAATAAAAACATTGTTAAATGTTTTAAGAAAAAAAATCTACAAATGCATAAAGTGATGGCAGTTGGGATTTGAATCTGACTTTTTTTACACCAAGATTTTTAAACTCATCAGAGACCACCTTCTCTCGCCTACAAGGTGGTTTTCCTTGTAGCCATCACCTCTGGGAGCTAGCTACCTTGCCAGTAACCCTTTCTGGTTTTGCACTGTCCGGTAACTGTTTTTTGTGGCTGTTACCTTCAAATACACTCTAATTTAGTTTTTGATAATGGTAAACCTGCCTAGTCTTTTTGTAGCTAAATCAAGCTGCTTAATTACTGTCCTGTCAAACCATATTTGCAGTTATTGTTTCTTGAATGATACAAATCTGAAGCCTATATTATGAATATTTTGGAAATGGGGATACGGGCATACCAGGCATCTGTTTTGACAAAAAAATTAGGATAACGTGGTGTGGTACTGTGAAAAAAGCTCATAATCTGTTATGAAATTGCTTTGTCACTGGCCAATTTGTACAAAGCTGAGGGCTCTAGCATTATTTTTTTTAAGTTTAAACTTTGCTATAGCTTGCTGGTATGTTGTGGCTGCTACTTCCACTACTCAATTCTGGCCTATTGCCTCTGGATTAATAAAGTCTCAGCCAAAACAAACAAATTTTGTTCAATTAATCTGATTGGGATGTTGTATTTTAACCAAGCCAAATTTAAAAGTTTTAACATTTTAATTACACATTCAATATGTGATGTCAGAATATGGTGTTATCGATGCTGTCTGTGAAAAATCATGTGGTTCATCAACTCCACAAACTTTCAATGCATCTCCCAATTATTTTGTTTTTAAAGGGTTTGGTGTATTTCCCATGCAACCTTAAGACTCATAAAATGACCTTTTCTCCCAGAGCACACTTTTTCTTTTTTTTTGCTTTGCTAAATGTCCAACGTGGCAGTGGCCTTCTGTAACAAAAGCTTGGCTAATAGCTTTGAAAATGTTGCCAGAATTCACCTCCCATAGACTTCAATGGGGTTGGCTGCTCTCAGGTTTTGCTGTTCAAGCAGGATTTGACGAACCCTTTGCAAACTGATTCGCTCATCCTACAGTAGACACTTGGGTTGATTTTACAAAAACTGAAGAGCTCAAAATCGTGTGTATGGTGTTCCAACCAAAAAAGCCTAATTGGGGAAGCTGACTGGCTACCATGTTCAGCTGCACCAGGAGATTTCAAACTCTCCAGCTTTAGTACATCAACCCCATTGTGTTTAGTACAAATGTGATCGACCTATAAAATCTTTTTTGTTTAGGTACAAACTGGTCAGCTTCTTTGGGGCTATGAATATTTTAGGTAGACCTTTTTTTTGAGAACCTCTAGTGGCAAATATAAGCCATTAAACATAAAACCAATACATGTGTGTAATATACTGTTAAAAGATATGCTTGTTTGTAACTTTATTTAGGGCTCCAGCTTAAAGGTTTTTTTTGTTTAGGATCTTAGACGTCACTCTACAAATTCATTAGAGGGTAATCCTTTGATTTTCCTTTGATCTTTTCATGCCGTGTGTGTGTTTTCCCTTAGGGGCTGCTGGATTTGATTTGGGTCTCCCTATGCTCTGCACAGCCAGGCAAAATGCATTTTCACACACCCCCTCCTCAGACCGTAGATGATTACTCCACCCAGCTGCACTAAGTGTATTTCCTGGGCAAGGGAGCCAAAGAGCTGTTAGTTTAGAAACCTTCCCAGTTGAGAAGCTAAGAAGCTAGTTTGGTCTTGTACCTGACTGCCCGCTCGCCTTATCAGGTCCAGGGGGTATAAGTGTACTAGCACTGTCCTTTCCTGTTGGCTTAGTGGGTTGGTGGCTGCCTTCAGGCCTTTCGCTTCCCTGGCTGCTTCCCTGTTGCTCAGGATGTCCTCCCAAAGAGATGGTGGTGTAGTGGAGATCCTCTTTTCCAGTGACCTGCCTGTTGGTGGGCTCCTCTCCCAGGCTCCACACTCCAGCCTACCTCAATTCATTTTCCACCCAACACTGCACACCTCCCCCAAGCCCTGACACATTTGAGGCTTGCCTTGGTCACCATGCCCAGCATCCTGCCAGGGGATTGGCCAAAGGTCTTCAAACATTCAGATCTGGGCCTCTTCCAGAAATCTCTCAGGTTTCTGGAGAGGTGGGAGAGCTCCAGAAGCTCTGTCCTGATAGAGCCTCCTAGCCTGTCGTGTGGTGAACTCCTGACTCATCCCAGGCTGTTAGTCAGCCTCTGTCTTAAAAGAAACAAAACCTACACCTACACACACACACACACACGATTTGTTTTATTTTTCAGGAATGCAGTTCGGGCACCTCCAGCACTGAATGTATGTAATGTCAAGAGGTGCAGGGAAGTTTTATTGATGCTGGCTGCTAGGGAATCTATTCTATATAGGGGGGGGGGGTAAATCTATTTTTGCATGGTGGGCTATATTGTTGCTGGGGAGGACTGTCGTGGCTGGTGGGGGATCTATTGTTACTGGAAGGGATCTACTGTTGAGAAAAGGTCTATTGTTGCTGGCTGCTAGGAGATCTGTTGTTGCTGGGGTGGTATTTTGTTGCTTTGGGGGGGGGGGGGTTATTACTGTTGGCTGCAGGGGATCTATTTACTGCTTTTTCTTAGCAAATTTGGTATGGGTGGAACCAAGGGACAGTGCTTGGAGGTGGGTGGGTGGGAGGATACAAGAAGTGATTCAGAAGGGGGGGGGGGAGGAGTCCTGCATCTTTTCTGAGAAGGGAACAAAAAGTGTGTCAAAAATTGGTCCATCTGTCATCAAGCTTTCTTATTTCCTCATTAAAGTGTTTTAGGCTGAGCTGCGAGCCACAAATGCACTGCTGTCTTCACTTCATCAGAAGTGAATCTTTGTCATAGGGCTGCTTTCAGGGAACCATACAGGTAAAAGTCTGATGGAACAAGATCAGGACTATAGGGAACATGCTTTAACACCTGAAAACAAAGTTTTTGCAGACTGTCAGCCGTGTGTGGTTTAATCTGACCTTCGGGCTGCAGCTCTTCAATTAGCATTTTACTGTAATGAGCACTATTGATTGTTGTAACCTTTTTTCCCGATAATGTTCACTGCTTTTTCGTGCAAACCACAAGTGGGGCATTAATTTTTTTTTGCTCGCACCGCAGCTACAAACGAACTGGTGTAACATGTTCACACCTGCACAGCAGTGACTGGGAGAGATAGTAGCTTTGAACGGAAAGCGGATAGTTTGACTTGCTCTTTGTGACGAACATGGTGTCCAACCCCTGCCTTTCTTGCCAACTCGTGACAAAGGCCCAGCCAATCTCTCAATGCGCTGTCACTTGCGTAACAATGCCATTCAGCTGCACCCTGCACAAAGATTTTCCAGCTCGCAGGACCACAATCTGTGCTCAGCAGCCTGAGAGCAATTGTCATTGGGTTAATTATGCAATTAACCCTTTAAACTCCAAACTGCCACCAGGCCACAATGTTGGCAAGAACAAATGTGAACAATAAATGTCTGTAACACACACACGTCACCACAGACAAGTATGTTCAGAGGATTATTATATACAGTAGCACTCTTTAAGAGACAGGGATTCTTTAGTTAAGTGTTCTTGCATGGCAAGACCACTTACTGTTATTTCACATATATATTCTTATAGCCAAATTTACCACCCTAACTCCTCCCACAGTTTTTACACTACATAGACAGTAATATACCAAAACGTGCAGATTGTTCCCGATTGGTGTGCGATTACTTTGTGGAACATTTCGCCAAATGGTGCATGAAATATCAGCGTTTTTGTGTTGAAATTGGTCCCATGGGAATGAATGACGGAATGTTCAAAACTAGAGTGTGAGCTGAAAAATCAGGACATGATTTCTAAACTGCCATCACTCCCTCATTTTTAAGCCCACCTACACAAATCTTATCAAAACATTCAGCTATCCCTGCTGCCACTAAAAATGTCCACGGCTAAGCCTTAGTCCTGATAGTTGTCACAATATGACCATTTGTTTGCAACTCACGCCGCCCATTGACTTTCATTGAAACTGCACTCTAGCCACCTCAAAGTTGAAGGGCAATTTCTAAACTGTGACTGTGACTTCATTTTTAATATTTCAGAGACATACTATGCATCAAAATGTAGGTCTGGGTCTTGTAGTTTAAAAATTGTAAAGCCTACACTGAAGAGCTTTATATTGTGAGAATCACAACTGTTTGAAGATGGCAACCGCCAGTGAAGTGAGCAAGTTGGAGCAGTTTGTTTTTAAACGCTCTTCTCTGCCCTTGCTGTAGAGTGAGTTGCCATAGGAACCCAGGTGTGTGAGCAGGCAGCAGAGTGACAAGCCACTCCACCCAGTTACTTCGCCCACTCCAGTTGTAGACTACTGGTGGAGGCAAGAACACTTCATACAATTTCCCCAGAAATTGTAGCTTTTCTAGTTTTTTATTAAAAGCTTTACAGATAATTTCAACGCTTTTCAAAATAGGGAATATTACTAAAAAGGTAAAAATGGTGCAATTTAAATATTTATAGGAAAAGATGTTACAAAGACATAAAGAAAACAATAATGCAACAGAGAAATAAAAGAAAGGAGTTAAGAAGGCTGAATACTTGCAAAGTCTTGGTTTTAGCAGCGTCCAAATGTCAGAGCAAAAAACGTTGCCTTGGCTCTTAAGTCTGTTTTAAAATGTTCCTTGATTGATGTTAAATGAGAGCTCCATCTTAAGTCCTGTCATCCCCTTTTCTATGCTATCAAGTGGGTGTGGACAGAGACCAATAATCGTGTTTTTAAGGGATGGGTGCTAGGAGGTCACCAAATTTATGACCAAGTCCCAACTACAGTTTCATACTAATATTACAACTTCCAATACGTCCAAGTGGTATTTTAACAACTGGCAGATTAATCAGAATTATATTTCAAATCCAGGGATACCAAGCACAGTGTACCTTTTGTCACCCAGGAGGGAAGAGACTGCTTTCTCTCATTTTCCATGTGCTAACATAGTCATGTATGGTATTGATTTGTTTGGTATGATATTCCCTATTCAAATATATACCTAATATTAATGTGTCCGGTTTCTGTTGAATTCTATGAATTGTATGTGGAATTGTTACATGTGGAACAGATGTTTTATGGAATGCTCTGCATTCCTAGAGCTCTAATGGCTTTACAGGTCATGTGTGACTGCTTGACTGAGTTACTTTACGATAGGGCAGAGGAGAGTGTTTTTCTTGGTTCCTGGAAACTGACATCCTGCCAAAACTAATTTAGCTGTTTAGAGCCCTGGATGCTGGCGTCTATTTGTGTTTTTAATTAAGATAAGAGGCTCTTTTGAAGTTCATTAAACGTTACAGCTACAAATTCCATAGTTTGCAAAGGGATAGGGGGAATTATGGCAATACTGCTCAGGAAACCAAAATTCTGAGACCTTAACAAGATGGCTGTCGCGCACAGCTTCCATGTCTCTATTGCGCCCAATTGTTACACTCGTATGTATAAAATGCGTTTTTTTTTTTTTTTTTTTTTTTTTTTTTTTTTTTTTTTTTTTTTTTTTTTGTGAGGAGTGCCCATGCATTTTAGAAATAACTTGAAGGCTCAACAAAAATATTGAACAAAGACACATGTGCCACCAAAATGGCACCATGAACACCATGAAACCAGTGGTGTGAATGACAGACAAGCTAAGAACATCGATATCTGCCATATCTTGTTTTGTGTGGACAATATGTCACATCTTGTTTTGTGTGGTTCAGAGTACAAACCCTCATTTGCAAGATTTATGCTTTAAACTTCAGTTGCACCTCCTTGTCAGCAATGACCATCAACCACTGATGGCGGTTTCATCCGGAGACAGACCTATCCCCAAAATATACAAAGGAATCTATGGAACTGGATACTACTGATCTGAGGTTAAAAACAGCCTTATTTCCTGTAGCGTTTGGCAGATGTCAATATTATGACATTCTCAGGAACGATAAAGGGCATGCAGATTTAAACCACAAACCATCCAAATTGGCCATTTTATTTGTATTTAGGCATAGCCGAAAGAGGATTTGCAAATATACTTGTACAATCAATAAGACAATAACATTACTGTGAGAGATGTGGTTAAACATCATCTGTATTCTGACTAACCATAATTAAAAGAACTAACCTGTGTTATACCTAGCAACAGTATATAAAGAAATTCCTAACTTGCAATAAATGTCCCCAATTTATTCCACTGGCCAGTGAATGATAGAGTAAAAAATTTGACTGGAACAGTTTGGGCCCTTGAAGAAAGCACAACGGTTCCCAGAAAACAGCTGATTAAATTGTGTTGTGTTCGTCTCTTACCAGACCGAGTGCCTTCTTCTGGGTCTCCTAACATGCTATGATTCTGTAAACAGTCAAGTTAGACAGGGATAGGAGTTACTGTGATGTCTTTTAATCCTACCGAAACATTCCTTCTCCCCCTCCCCTCCCCTCCCTTTCTTACAAGAGGTAGGTATGCTCTGTAGTTCAGTCTTATCTTGCTAGGCATCCAAATCGCACCTCCCAGGGGGGAGGTTCCCTGTCTCTGAAACCAGTTCTTGTGCAATATATAGTCTTTTTGCTTCTCAACTGATTGCCGTCATCTATCGCGGGGTTCCATTCATCCAGCAGCCCACCTTCTAGCTTTTTGACTGTCACTTTTTTTCCTCTCTACAGCATGTAGACACACCACTTCCTATGCTTTGTTGCATCAGCCTGTCGCCATCGTTCAGGATCAATCCAGACCTAGCCAAAATGGCTGCCCCCTGCACTGGAGACACTCCATAAATGAGCATTGCAAAGTGGTCTCCTTATGGATGGCTTCTGCATTAATGAATATTCCGTTTAGCACTGTCCACACTGCAGAAGGATAATACAGCAGCAATAAAGAGAGACATTCCTCAGCAGCCATCAACTAAGGTCCAGGTTACACCTAGTAAATACATTGCCTTAATAGACTGCTGAATAAATGGTGAGAAGCACTCTGCTAATGTAAAACTGTGACTTCTCTCATGAATGTTTTACAGAAGTTTCTGTGATATGACTGGAACCTTGGATGAGGACTCCTATGAAGGTGATTTTGGGATCCCTGATATGAAGCTAATTGAAAAGATTGTAAGCCAAGTAGAGTTTTACCTGTCTGATGAGAATTTGTCTCGCGATGCCTTTCTACTGAAACATGTACAGAAAAACAAGTTGGGTTTTGTTAGCATTAAATTGCTCACATCCTTCAAAAAGGTGAGGTTTTTTTTTTTTCTGAATCTGTTTTGCTAAGGAATGACAATTAAGTGGTGAATAAAGTAGATAGTTTAACACTTTGTTGAAGACTTTATAAAATAATGTTGGACTAGACAAAAGTAAGGTGCTTCTACTTAAAAATTATCCACCTAAAGCTTGAAATCACCATGCCAGACCAGCAGCCCCCATCTGCTCATGTATGGACATCCCAAAAAAAATGAAATGTCTGCAACAAGGTGAAATAAAGTGTTCTTTCTTGTATGCAAGGATTAAAATATTCCATAGAGCAACCAACACTAACATGTTTCAGTCAAAAGACTTTATTCATAGCCAGAACATGGCTATGAATAAGGTCTTTTCTTGACTGAAACGTGTTGGCATTGGTTACTCTATGAAATATTTTACTCCTTGCATACAATAAAGAATTTTTTTTTCACCTTATTGCTGACATTTTGGATTTTTGAATGTCCATTTTTAAAATGGCTTTGTTTAAAAGTTTAATGTTTGTGATGAATGTCTGACTTTTTATTATTTTTTTATTTTTTTTTAACTGCTTCCCGACTGCCCTATAGCAAAAATACTGCTACAGGGCAGCACAGGTGCACAAAATTGTGTGATTTTTGCATCTCTGGGTAGGGGGCGCGCGTGCCCTACCCGCATCGCCATTCATGGACGTCAACCGGGTTCTGGCTGGTTACTCATAATGCAGCAGGGGTCCAGATAAAAAAAATCAAAATTAACAAGTACAATACCGCTTTTAAAGTGTATATGAGCATTCACCTTGTAAAACCTCCCATTCAGTTTAAAATGGAAATAAGGCAACACATCTGTGTATACATTTAATTTTTTTTTTTTTTTAAACCTTTTAAATAAATGCTCCTCCTCCCTTTTTTTTTTTTTTTTTTTCCCCTCCAGTGAATGGCTGTGCATGTCGGCATAAGCCTGATCACATTTGGCACCTTTTTAGGGGGGGGAGTAGGTACCTGGCTTTAGCAGGTACCCGCTCCCACTGCTGGCTCAGTTCAGGGCCCCCCTCCTTTCCCCACAGCCTTCTGGGACACTTCACAGGTCCCATTTAGACTGTGGTCCAAGCACAGCACAAGGCTTCACTGCAGTTTTTCCCTTAGTCAATTTGGTGGCGCTAGCACCTGATAGCTGATTTTGAAGAATCTGCTCAGGTGAGAACAGTGCTGGATGCCTGGACAGGTAGGTTCCCTAATGTCAGCAGCTACAGTATTTGTAGCAGCAGACTTTTCCTTTTTTTTTTTTTTCTCTCTACAAAGAGAAAAACACTTCATTATGCTGTACAGCGGTGTTCTGAAGTGCCGTACAGTGCCATGCATTTCTGTCAGGTGTGTTCTGATGCCCTAGACTGCTTTTACTGTGTGAATGGAGCACATAGAAAACAATTGCTTTCTGTGAATCCTTGTGGTGATAGATGTATTCCAATGCAGTAAAATGCTTGTCACTGCACACTGTGAATTAACCAAGTGTTCCCATTAGGGAGGTTGTTGAAGCAAAATATGTAAAAGATAAGTCCAGTACTGTATCATTAAAACTTGAAAGGTTCTCTGTACCCCCTGTGACATTTGTAGAAAAGACTTCAGATGCACCAGAAGAGACTTCTGCATCATTGCCTGCTAGATTCAATCCCACACCCCACTACAAAGTTGTCTTGGTAGTGTAGACTTGCCCCTAAAGCTGCTGGTCATACAACCAGCACTGACATTAAACCTGGTATGACTAATTGTCTTAGGCATTATGCAGAGTGAGTGTTTGACCCTTGTGTACCAAATCCACTTTTTTCAGTAATTGCTTGCTGTGATGGTGGAAGGGGTGGGGGGACTTTACACTTACTTTAACCAAGAGATCTGAGATGCTGAAAGTTTGAGCTACTGAATGGCTTCAGCCATTTCATCACTACATAAATCCATGGCACTGGTCCCTAGTAATGTACAGACTATGCAGAAGGCTCTTCTACCTGTCTCTGATTTTGAAACCTACTTTATATTAGGATCCACGGCCATATTGTCACAGCTGACACTTCAGATATTTCGCTAGTGAAATCTAGCAAATGCGACCAAGAGGTTGGTATGGGACTCTAGCAAAATTTTGAGGTGTTGCAATGTGGTCTAAAGTTTTGCTCCTAGTATGAGGTGATTGGTAACAATGATATGGTGAAATGTGGCAAAAAACATGACAAATGTGTTTTTTTTTTTTTTGTTTTGTTTTGTTTTTTTTTAATTTCATGTGCAGTTAGGGTTTATATACATTATTTTTTATTGTATGAATCCATTTTAAGCAAGGTCTACTTCTTATTTTTGTTATAAGCATTTTACTTGAATCTCTCTCCCTCAAGTATTTTAACCACTTCCCGACCGGCCGTTGTATATAAACGGCCGGACGGTGGCAGTGCAGGGTCGGGTGGCCATTTATAAACTGCCTCCCCGCACCCTGCTTGTGTGTGCTCCCTGGGAGCACGAAGCACCGCGATCCGGTGCCCGCTGTGTCCTCCGGACACAGTGGAACACCGATCGTCGGACAGGACCTCTGTGCGAGGTCCCGTTCATGTGATCGCTGATTGGCCAATCAGTGATCACATGCAAAGTAGTAAGAAAGATGTCACTTGACATCATTGCTTACTACGTGTGAAATCTGTGAATGATCAGAGGTCACATGGTACAAGGCTATTCACAACAGCCTTGTACCATGTGACAAGCTGTGACCAATCACAGCTCACGCAGTACTTCTCAATGACTGCAAGAATGCAGACAGAGAGAAAGAGAATGATTGCTTTTACATATATGGGTGTAAAAGCAATCAGTGTAAAAAAAAAAAATCTTCTTCACCCCCCACAAGTACAGTGTCACCATAGTTGACACTGTACTGCTAGGGTGACATTATGTAAAAAATAATATACAAAAATATAATAAAAAAAAAAAAATTAAAATTATTATTTTTGGTTATAAACTAATTTGGATTTTTTTTTTATTAAAAAGATAACAGAATCAATTTTGGCCAAGATTTATGATGAAATATTATTTATTTGCAAAATTTTATAAAAAAAACACTTTTTTTCCAAATTTTTGGACTTTTTCATTTACATTAAAAAAAAAAAAAAAAAAAAAAATCCCAGCGGTGACAAAAAACCACCAAAATAAAGCTTTCTGTCTCAAAAAAAGGTAAAAAATTCATTTGGGTACAGTGTTGCATGACCGTGCAATTGTCATTCAAAATTTGATAGTGCTGAAAACTGCCCTGGTCAGGAAGGGGGTAAAAGTGTCCGGTCTGTTAAACAGAAAACGTACAATATTGTAGTAATGTTCCTGAGTAATCAGAAAAAAGCATTGTTTACAGACATAATCTTATTTTATTTATGCTGATTTTTATACTTTAACTTTTTGTTTTTCCCCTAGATTAAGTCCCTTACAAGAGACTGGAGACAAACCTTGTATGCACTCCAATTTTCAGATATCCTAGAGGTTAATGAAGAGGAAACCAAAGTGAGGCGTAAAACTCCAGTTCCAAATTCTTTGCTTGGACTTCCTCCCACAAAACTACTGTTGGCCTGGAATCTAGATTCTACAGATAAGACCAATCTTGTAAAACCCCAGAAGAATGTCCTGGAAACAGCCACTTCTCTGTTTGCTTCATTTGGAATTCTCACTTCTGTACGCATCTTAAAACCTGGAAAAGAAGTGCCAAGTGATGTCAAGAAATATTTAGCTAGATATCCTGAGCTGGCTACAAAACATTGTGCACTTGTAGAATATGAGAACCTGGAAGGAGCTCGAAAGGCTCTAGAGACATTTAGTGGCGGTCAAAGTGCCACCAATGGTGACAGTGGTATCAAAGTTGTACCAGTAAGTGGAAGAGGTACACGCAAGAAAAGTGGCATGGAGTCTGATGAAACTGAAAATTGTGATTTACCAGATAAGAAGTTGGCTAAGCAATATGGTAAACTTCCAGTAAAGCTGCAATACGCAGTGGAGGATGCTTCTTGTTACAGCTCATCAGAATCTGACAGTACTCCAGCTTCTCCAGTTTTGGCACCTCGTTTTCCTTTGAATATTGCAAGCCCAGATTTCTCTTTCAAACCAAGCTCTTTCAGCAGCCCTCGCTCTAGTCCATTGTTGGCACGCAAGTGGTTCTCCCAACCTTGTCACAACCTTTCTCCTTTGGCTACAGATCATGGGAATAGAGTATTTTCTAGTTATGGGACAAGCCCAGAAATGTTTCGGAGGAATCCAGAGCATTCTAATGACAGTGGGATTTGTTCAAGTTCTTGGGTGCAAAGACGGAAAGCTGCTGCTCACAATCTGTGTTTGGAGAACAAGTCTGTGTCTTGTAGCCCTCTAGCACTGAAGAAGGCTTCAGTCTGTCATGGGCTTCCCACTGGGATACTTCGACTTCCACATGGGCCAGATGGAAGTAGAGGCTTTCACAATAGCATTGGCAGAGGGAAACTTGTCCTAAGGCACTAAGAATTAAATATTTTTCCTTGACGGTCCTGTTACTGTTTACAGCATTTTTTTTCTTTGGACTTGGGTGCTAAAGATCCGCTTTCAATGGGATGCACTTTGAACGCTGTAAATCCTTATATTTGATGCATTTACAGTTTGAATGTTCTCTTCACATGTACAATATATAAAGCATGCCTCTGTAGGAGTACTCGGCAAAGATGAGTCAAAATTTAAAATCCATAGCTTTAAAAAAAAAAAAAAATCTTTTGGTAAATGGTTATGGCAAGTGAAGGTTTCAGGATGTACTTGTAAATGATTGGGATGTTTAGAGTTTTTCATAAAAGTTACTGAATTTACAATTTTGTAGACTTTCAAATGTGTAGCAAACCTTTATTGATAATATATAATTCAGCAATGTGTAAATATAAAATATTTCCAGGCAATTATTTTAGTAAATTGGCAAAGGTTTCCTTTGTTATGAGTTATGGATACAAAATAAAATGTCTAACCTCCTGATCACGCCATTTTTTGCACTGCGTTAACTGACAATTGCGCGGTCAAGCAACGCTGCACCCATATTAAATTTACTTCCTTCCCCCCCCCCCCCTTCCCCACAAATAGAGCTTTCTTTCAGTGGTATTTGATCGCCTGTGCGTGTGGGGGTTTTTTTTTTTTTTTTTTTTTTAATCAAATTTCATCATAAATTTAGGGAAAAATGTATTCTGCTACATGTCTTTGCCCAATACGTGTAAATTTTGGTTCACATGAAGATTATAGTGTTTACGTGAGTGTGTATTTATAGAGATACACACTGGAATTTTATTGTTAAACTAGTAATATCAGCGACTTATAGTGGGACTGTGTCGAGCATTCTGACACTGTGAGGAACTGACTTGGTGTCACTGACATCTCCCAGTGACACCAATACAGTGATCAGTGCTAATAAGCACCGACACTGTATTAATGGCACTGGGCAGGAAGGGGTTAACTTGTGGGGCGATCAAAGGGTTAACTGTGTGCTGTTTCATAGTATGCTGTGTGTGCGCTTTCAACTGTAAGTACACTGCTTTGTATGGCTCTATGCAGAGCCATACAAAGCAGTGTGCAGGCGTTGACAGGGAGAACTGTATTGTTTTCATACAGTTCCCTTCCCCATCGGTAATACTCAATCTGAGTTCCAGCAAGCAATCACCATCCGGGACCTGGTGACTGACAGTCGAGGCTGCGAATGATGGCGCAGGTAGGGCGCCCCCCCCCCCAACCTTGAACTGCAAAATTGTTTAAATTTTTGTTTTGTTTTGTTTTTTTTTTTTTTTTTTTTCCCCCAAAGTTGCTGAATTCCTGGAGTTCAGCTTTTAGGGGACAATTACTTCTACCACGAGCAGGAGTTTTGAATAGTAGGTAACAACATATGAAGTTTCTGCTTCAAGTGTTGACTTAACCGCTTTCCGTCCTCCCTATAGCAGCAATACTGCCGCCCTGTAGCAGTATTTCTGCTATAGGGCGGATGGAAAGCAGTTAAGTCAACACTTGGAGCAGAAACTTCACAGGTTTTTACCTACTATTCAAACCTCCTGCTCATGGTAGACGTAATTGTCCCCTAAAAGCTGAACTCCTTGGAATTCAACTTTGGGGAAAAAAAAATTTAAAGTGTTCATACTGTGAGTCAAGTCCAACAAGTGCCTGATATCTCATGGACTTTCTCTATTTACATTTGACAGGTTTATTGTGCTCCAGGAAGATAGCTTCCACAGCTCTGAAGCTGGACATTCTAGTCTCCGCTCCTTCAAGTGAGTCTCTACAAAATACAAAGGTTTCTGTAAATGGGCAGCAGAGGGGAAGGGTGGGCATAACTCCTGTGTATGCTTCTCTCCTCTTGCAAACCTGAGTGTATTCTCTGGCAGTGACATAAATCTGTCAGATGTAAATAGAGATAAGTCAAGTAGGTGGCAGACACCATGTTCGCTTAAAGTTGAAATATAGGCAAAACTTTTTTTATTTATTTATTTTTGTTCATTTTGGTTAGAGTAGGGGAGGGTGTTAACCCCTGTCAGTTTTTTGCTGTGTCCTATTAGGAAGATTTCCCCTCAGTTCTTGTTCTATAGCCATAACAGGAACGGAAGGAAATTCCTCAATACGTTTGAGTCACTGACCTAAAATGCGTATCTAGATCATACAGCTCGTGTTTACAAATTGCTCATGCTTTTGAAGCAGCAAATGGCTCAGAACTAGTATGCTCAAAAGTTCAGGCATGTCAACCACTCTACTTGGTATACAGTGCTGTGAGCATTTGCCCCTTCCTGGATTTTTCTTTTTTTGCAACTTTGTTACATTTAAATAATTTCATTTATTGGGGGGGGGGGGGGGGAGCTGTCCAAACCTGCCTGGCCCTATGTGGAAAAGTAATTGCCCCCCCCCTTGCTAAATCATGAATGAAATGTGATTAACCACATTTTTTTGGATAGTGGAGTTAAATTTAATTTGCCACCCCCAGGCCTGAATATTGCCAGACCCGTTGAATCAAGAAATCATTTGAAATAGAAGCTGCCTGACAAAGAGAAGCATACTAAAATATCTGAGGAAACATGCTGCAATCTAAAGAAATGCAAGAACAGATGAGAAACAAACTAATTGACGTGTGTATATTTTGACCACTCTTACCATGGGGTCCTATTTTTCCGGTAAGCCTGGCATGCAAGTGGTTGGTGACACATTAGTTATCTTTGGAAGTTTTCCTGTCTTATTATGACATTTGAGGACTGTTCTCTTTTTTTGATTTATTTCATTATGAAGATTTTGAACTATTACGTTCATGTACTTTTATATAAGTGCTGCACACTATTTATGTGTTTCCTGGTATAAAGGTACAGTGGTCAGCTGCTATTTATTAGTACTCTATTGTCTTAGTGCAGATTTCTGTTGTAATTTTATTATGTATAATTGTGGAAAGGGTTACAAAGCCTTTTCTAAGGCTGTGGGACTCCAGTGAACCATGGTAAGAGCCAATCTCCACAAATGGAGAAACTTGGAACAGTTTCCCACAAGGGGCTGGCCCACCAAAATTACCCCAAGAGCACGACAACAACTCATCCAGGAGGTCATAAAAGAACCCAGAACATCTATAGAACTGCAAGCCTCACTTGCCTCAGTTAAGGTCAGTGTTTGATTCGACAATAACAGACTGGGCAAAAATGGCTTCCATGGGAGCATTCCAAGGTGAAAGCCTCTGCTAACCAAAAAGAACACACAGGCTCGTCTTGCATTTGCCAAAAAACATCTTGATTACCCCTAAGAGGTTTGAGCAAATATTCTGTGGATTGGTTACATTACATCTGACAATAAAATCACAAACAAGCTCAAAGGACTGTTCTTTAAGGGTTTAAGAACTTGGATGGGGCCTAGGGGTATTCAGGATGGCCAAAGGCACTGCAGAGCTTGAGGACAAACTCCTTAGCAGCTATGTGTGAAAATGTGGATAGCAACAGTCTTTCCCTGAAGATCTCCAAAGAATCTTCCTAGTTTTACCTCTTCAAACCCTGGACGATTACTTCTCTTCACCCAGCTGTACTAAGGGTATTCCCTGGGCAAGGTGGGCCCAAGAGTTGTTCATTTAGAAACCGTCCCAGATGAGAAGCTAGTTGGGTCTTGCACCTGACTGCCCTCTCCCAGCCCAGGGGGTATAAGAGTACTCGCACTATCCTTTCCTTCTCGTTCAGTGGGTTGGTGGCTGCCTTCAGGCCTTTTGCTGGGCTGACTCCTGTCCTGCTACTCAGGATGTCCTCCCAAGGAGACAAAGGCACAGTGTAGGTCCTCTTTTCCAGCTTGTAGCTAGCCGCCTCAACCCCCCCTCCCCCAGGCTCCACGCTCCAGCCTTCCTCACTTCATCTTCCACCTGACACTGCCTGGTCCATAGCATCTGCCAATTTTAAGTGTTGCCTTGATCACCATGCCCAGATCTTGCCAGGGGATTGGCCAAGGTCCCTCAAACATGCAGATCTGGGCCTCCTCTGCCCCTTTTCCAGAAAGTTCTCTAAGTTTCTGGAAGGGTATGAGGGCTCCAGAAGCCCTGACCCATTAGAGCCTTTCAGCCTTTCCTGAGGTGCACTCCTGCCTCACTTACTGGCTGATTCATCTCTGGCTGCTACTCCGCCTCTGTCTAAAAACATTTATAAAAACAAAGCCTATATAGCTAACCTGGAGGGCGTTACACATTGATGTGGATACAGCCCACTTTCCTTACAGCATTGGCTAGTTGCTTTGAAAGGGATGCTCTCAAAACCAGAGATGTCACTTCTGCAGCTTCAGAGCCTGATATGGGTGTATAGGTTGGTATGGTACTGCCATCTACGGGTTGAGGAATATATCTCTACTGAACACTGATGTAGTTGGTGCACAAAATACATGTACACTATGGGATTTACTTACTAAAGCTAGAGACTGCAAAATCAGCCTCACTTCTGCATACAACCAATCAGTTTCCAGGTTTTAATTGCCAAAGCTTAGTTGAGCAAGCTGAGGTTAGAAGTTGATTGGTTTCTATGCAGAAGTGAGCCTAATTTTTGCACTCTCCAGGTTTAGTAAATAAACCCCTGTATTCCAACACACTGTCAAAATGGAATAAGCATAGACATATAGTGGAAGATGCATATCTGCGCTGGTAAGTTTTCCAACCATTGATTCATGGTGATATGCAGAAGACTAGTATGTTCGAAGAAGAGGTCACTGGCTTTCTCTGTTCTTCTAAAGTACAGCAGGAACACTTTGTTGCCTTCATTTTGAAACATCCTTTGGCACCGAAAGAAACATAAGTAAAAGAACATCCTGGTGTTGCCATAGATGACCACTCGCCCAGATGCTGCAAGCTAGTCCTGTATATTTTTAACACTGTCCTTTTGGCTGTGTCCCACATGATGCAGGAAAGTCCTCCCTTTTGTTATTAAATGTGGTGTCCTGCTTGCCAGACCTCAGATAGATGCACCCTGCTCCCAATTTCCTTAGCTGCTTTGGAGGACACAGTAAAAATGATTAGGTGATGTCACTTTTTCACTCTTGCCACCATATGTTGATCAGCAAATCAACTTTTATATGGGTTACCACTTTTGAGAAGTTTGTTATAAGCCAAACTTTTTTTTTTTTTTTATATTTTACACAGTAAACAAAAAAGCAACTGTAACTTACACTTTTAAAAATATGCTTGAAAAGCTTATTGCATTATTTTTACTCAGCATATCAGAATTGTATGTCAAGTTTCTCTTGGTGGAACTGTGAAAATGTCTTTTGACTGGCAAAGTTGAGCAATCAAGTGCCTTTTTAGGTTTTCATAGAAAATACTCATCGATACTACTTGATAACCCCCATTAGCACACAGCTCATCATTTAGACACCTTGCCCCAAATGAACCATAGACTAAGTTAAAACACAATTGAAAGAAAAGAATCCAATGCTTGCATATTAATAGACTCAAGTCAAATGTGCTGTTGTAACAGTATAGTGAGGGGATACACATTTGTCAATCTGGGGGTAGTAACCTATAATGACATACTCATGAACTGTGCAGAGATAAATTTCATATGTTTCAAAATTCCTGCTATGAAATTAGTCAAAAAAAATGATTACACTGATGTATGAAAACATGACAGACACCAAGCATGCCTATGCTGCAATGTCCAGTGGGTGAATGGATCACAGCAGATCTGCTAAATTATACATGTATCCATCTTATATCATATTTGAGCCCTAGCTAATCATATTTTTTATTTTGTTCAATAATTTGTTAAATATTGGATTGTAATACCTTTTCATCTGAAAATATAGATAAAGTTAGATTAATTTGATGGGTGTCAGCTTAGCATCAGCAAACATTTCACCAGACCTTTAGCGTACCTTCTAAGACCTTTTTAATTGGTTACACTAATTCTGTAAACAACTTCTTCAGGGACCAAAAAGATGACTGATGTTGCAGCTCGGGAGCACTTGATTGCTATCAGAACTATGAAGGAATTCTAAGTCATTTATGAGAGCCAGTGACTGACATCAGATTTGATTACTTTTGCAAATAAATTACTCTACATGGAATCAAAGAACAGGTGAACTTTGTTAAATATGTTTCAAACTTACACTGATTATGTTTTACTGTTCCTATCTGTTTTTTATAATATATTTTCTACTGTCATTTTCAATTTTATTAAGGCAGTTGTTTAAAACATTATGCTCTCTAAATAGTCTAAAGTAGGCATTAAAGCAGAACCTCATCCAAAAGGGGAAGTTCTGCTTTTTCTCCTCCCACCCTCCTCTCCCATATTTGGATTGTTTTTTGAAGGGGGGGGGGGGGGGGAGTAGATATCTGTCAAAATCAGATACCATCCCTCACTTCCACTCTGACTGCCTAGGCGAATGACACGGAAGTCCCCCTCCTTTCCCCGCAGCCTCTTGGGACATGTCAGAGATCCCAGGAGACTGCGGGACAATCACGGGGCACAGCTAGCGCATGTGCAGTGGTGTAGCCACAAGGAGTCTTATTCAGCTGCCCATAGTTAAGATGTCAGCACCTGGACCTGAAGACAGGGCAAAGAGCCGGGTCGGGTGAGGACATTGCTGGATTCTTGGACAGGTAAGAGAGTGTGGTGTTTTTTTTTTTTTTTCTTTTTTTGTTTTGTTTTTTTAAGCCAGCATCTACAGCATTTGTAACTGCTGAGGTTTACATTTTGGGTGAAGTTCTACTTTAAAGTTATTGTAAGCCATCCATTCTCAATCCAAGGTTCCTCCAGTGGTTTCTAGCAGTTCCTTGAGCTGAGGCTGAATGGCTTACTGTTGATGGTGCCTGTATAGTCCAGCAATAGTTGGCAGAACAAGCTGTCTACCATGGTGACATCTGGGCCACTACTGTAAAGGGGGCACTATAACAACTGACCACCAATTAATTGGTTTCCCCTAACCCTGCAAATCATTTTAAGGCTCTTCTGCAGTAAAAAAGTTGAGCGGCTTTTGTTATCCTTTCAAATCCAAAATCAACAACAAATCCCCATATAATGCATATCTGTCTAAATCCAAAGCACCTACTGTGGATACCAAATTAAAAAAGAAGAAAAAAGCGCCATTTACCAAAAAACACCAAAGTGGCAGCAGCATATCCCACCCAAAATAAATTTTGGCAACAATAATCCTAATTAAAAAGGTATGCGCTAATAACAAACTTATACAAAGGTGTATGTCATCGTCCAAAAAAAACATTTAGTGTTTTAAATAAATAATTATAGTGTTCAAACATAAGTTAGTGTCCAAAAAAAAAAATATATATAGATCTTCAGTGACTTGAACCAATTGTGAGAAATCCACCACCAAAGGAGATTAAATGAACTCACCAGAGCTAATGGCTGGTCAGATAATAAACCAGCAACAGCACTTGTGCTCTGGGAGCAATGAACCCGATGTCCAAATAGATATGGTGATGTTTCAGATACTTCCAGATAATAATAATCACAGACAAACAACTTTGCAGCCCAAGCTCTTATGATGAACTTCTCCACTCTCTCATATCTCCATGAGAGCATACAGTACACTCGGGGACAAAAAAGAGAACATAATGGTGCAATACGTTTTTTTCATTTATCTCTTTAATAAAAAAGGTATGAGGAAACTCACAAACAAGGTGTCCAACAGACACCAGCTTCAATCGCAAAAAAAAGTGAGATACAATTACCGCTCACCGCGGATCTCTTCCATACAGCACAGACCAGCAAGGCTCTCTAACGTCCACATCGAGTAGGCCACGCCCAACCGGTTTCGTCACAGTGACGTCATCAAGGGGCGGTACTTTTTTTTTTTTTTTTTTGGATGATGATATACACCTTTTGTATAAGTTTGTTATTAGCGCATACCTACTGTGGATATCTGCTTGCATGTGTCATTTCTGCTGGTTTCCTTTGACACTAGGCATTCTGTTGTGACACCTTGCACCCATTCCCTCAATAAAACAGGAGGTGATTGAACGTCTCAACGAAGTGATGATCTGCATCTGCCAGTGAGGCTGTGTTGTGGTGGGGAAAACCCTTCCATTCACTCAGGTCTCAGATTACACTCTGCTGTCGAATGTGTGACTTCAAGTCCCCACCCCTTGCCTTCTGAAAGCAGAGAAATACATTTTTCTCTGTGTACTTTAGAGAGCTCTGGAGGAGACAGGGCTTCAGCAAAGGAGGTATAGTTTAAGTGACAGGTATTGCTTCATGACTGTTTATCACATGAGGCTTGTCATTTCAGTGAGCTTATGTAAAGAGAAGTATGGGTTTCTTCTTTTTTTTTTTCTTCAGTTCTACTCACCTAGGTGGATGCAGCATCGATCGATCTAAGTGTGAGAACTCAGCGATCACATGACCGAGTTCTCACAGCTGTTCTGATCGGAGAGTGGTGACTGTCATTCCCCACTGTATGCTCTGCCCCTCCCCACGCTAACTGGAACACTGAGCTTTGGAGTGGGAGGGAGCAGATGGCTCAGGCTCTCATGGATCGCTGAGAGGCTGAGCCAGGTGACGCTCCAGACTCTGGGGTGAATCCTCTAAAATTGTGATTGTTCCCCAGCCTGGACTGGCTGAGTGACAGCTGAAAATGGGTAACAGGAGTGCAGAACGAACTGCACTCCTGTGATCCAGAGGTACAGCCAAAAGAGCTTTGCCTGTACTTCTCATTTTTAAAGAATGATTTGTGAAGGCTGCCAACATTTTTGAAACTTTTTTACATTTTGATCTGAATGTGGGAAGAAATGCTAAAGCAAATGCTGTGAACAGTGTGCGTTTCCATTAAAATACCTGTTGGCAGTGTGTGTGTGAAGGATTTACTGTGGAGTGACAATCACTCTGTCTGCTGACATTCAGACTGTTGTCCCACCAGCTTGAAAATCACTGTGTGAGGAGAGGCTAAAACAGCAACTCCTAAGTACATTGAAATGTTGGCAACTGTGGTTTGCTCTCAGCAGACATATTTTTTCTGTACTAGTTCTGTGGATGTGGATTGTATACATAGAGCGGGCTTTTTTCAGGGGAACATGGGGGAATGCAGTGGTCCATCAAGTATGCCCATTTGTTTTTAAGGTTTTTGTTTTTTTGGGGGTTTTTTTGTTTGTTTTTTTTTTTTTTTTGGGGGGGGTTGATTTCTTTTGGTGAAAAAATATAATGTAATGGCAAGGTGTATTGGCTTTGGCTCTCACTGGTGGGGATCTACTATTGTGTGGGGGTCTATTGTTGCTGTGGTCTACTGTTGCTGGATCTATTGTTGCTCGGGTGTCTTATCTTGCTGGGAGGGGGGTCAATCGTTGCTGGGAGGGATCTACTGTTTAGGGAGGGCTTTCTTGCTGCTGGAGGAACTATTGCTGCTGGGGTGGTATTTTGTTGCAGAGGGTCCTTTTGCTGCTGGGGCAGTGTCTATTGTTGTGTGGGGGATCTATTTTTGCTGTGGGTCTATTGTTACTGTGTGAATCGTTTGCTGGGAGATCTATTGTTTCTGAGGGGGTCTTTTGTTGCTAGCTGCAGGCGATCTATTTTACTGATTTTCTTTTTCTCTTTTAACAAATTACTTTGCACCACAAAATGATACTTAGTTCTGTATTCTCTAAAAGAGCCAGGTGAGTAGGTGGTGGAAAAGAAAAGGCAAACCTAAATACTTCTGCCCTTAGGGATGGACTCCAAAAGGATGGGACCACATCGAGAATGTCTTTGAATATGTACGCCTCGCTGCCCTCAAAAGACCAAGGCAGTCCAAATATACTGAGTAGAGAAACAAAAAGAGGGCGCACCGGCCTAGTGCATTACCTTTACAAAATGTGTTTATTAAATGATAAAAGTAGGTATTGTACTCAAAGGTACATTGTATAGGAACAGCTCAGTCTGATCCGCACTAAGTGCGCATCCGTGATGGGAACTGTGGACCTCTATCAGGCTGATGCGTTTCGAGGACTTGCCTCTTCCTCAGAGCCCCAGGACGAGGCAGGTCCTTGAAACGCATCAGCCTGTTGGAGGTCCAGAGTTCCCATCATGGACGCACACTTAGTGCGGATCAGACTGAGCTGTTCCTATGCGATCTACCTTTTGACTGTATTGTCAATTTGTGAGTACAATACCTACTTTTATTATTTAATAAACACATTTTGTAAAGATAATGCACTAGGCCGGTGCGCCCTCTTTTTGTTTCTCTACTCAGTATATTTGGACTTCCCTGGTCTTTTGAGGGCAGCGAGGCGTGCATGTTCAAAGACATTCTCGATGTGGTCCCATCCTTTTGGAGTCCATCCCTAAGGGCAGAAGTATTTGGGTTTGCCTTTTCTTTTCACCACCTACTCACCTGGCTCTTTTAGAGAATACTGAATTAAGTATCATTTTGTGGTGCAAAGCACATTTTTGTATTTCAATGGTTTTTATTAATAACAATTAACACATAAGCAACAAATCACGCACACGCAGGGGCTATCAATTGCATATAGAAGTAGAAAATTAAAGAAATCAGTGCTCTAACACCCACAGGGCAAAAGATCGCCCATGCAGGGGCTATCAATGGCACTTAAATAACAAAACATAAATATAACACTGATAATAACTCAGACTAAAGGCAGCTAGCCACTGCCACAACAAAAGCAAACAGGAAAAAAAAAAAAGGGGGGGGGGGAGGCAAAGGAAGGAGAAGTACAAAAGGAAAAAGATAACCAAACCAGGAGCAGGGATCCAAGAACGCCAAAGCCGAACAACATCACATCCCCAGACTAGCCGGTGGGAGCGTGGGAAAGGTATAGTGCAACCACAGCTCCCATATTTTCAAGAATTTACATTGGGAGTCGTTGCAGATACTCGACATCTGTTCCTTGAGCATCATAGTGGTCATACGGTCCCGCACCCCCTGAAGAGGGACAAACGGGTTCTTCCAGGCCTGAGCATCTGTTCTAGTGGCTGACAAAAACAAATACGAAGCCAACTTCTGCTTATGAGCCAAGAGGCCCGGTATGGGACAATGAAGCAAAGCATACCGAGCATCCAGTCGTATAGAGAGATGGAACAAGGTGAAAAGGAGGCCAAACACACGAGACCAAAAATGAAGCAGTCTTGGGCATGACCACCAGATATGCAATACATCACCACGATGGCCACAACCCCGAAAGCATCGATCACTGCAGGCAGGATTCGCCTGTGCCAAACGAACCAGAACTCAATACCAACAAAACTATCTTGTAAGCTGCCTCCAGCGTGGTCGTATTAAAAGAGCTCCCACTGAGCAACATATGAAAGAGAAGTATGCGATGAGCCTCTATTCAAAGCTACATAAAGAAGGGAAATAAGGCCTGGGGAGCCCGGCCGCTGTTGGCAAAGCAGTTCAAAGGCAGATTTCTGGTACAGGAAGACAGAAGTGCCCCGCAATGAGAGCAGCCAATGCCGCAATTGAAGGTAACGAAAAAATTCTGCCGGAGGGGCATCCCATGACTCCCGAAGAGAATTCCAGGTAGGGAAGGACCGAGAGGTCAAAAAGTGTCGTACCTGTGAAAAACCATTGGTCACCCACCAAGAAAACGCCCTTGGTTGATCTAAAGTGGGAAGAGGGGGTTGTTAGTGATTGGGAGCAAAGGCAAAAAAGGTGACATTAGGCCACTGGAGTAACGTACCGAGTCCCATACTTGTAAGCCATGGAGCAAAATCGGACTCAGTGCCGTGGGCTGCAGGGCAGGGGGAAGCCGTAGAAGTGTCGATATCGCAATAGGGGCACAATTAGGTAATTCCAGGAGGACCCAGAGAGGTATGTCTGAGGCAGCATGCAACATAGATAGTGGGACGATCTGGTTTGCCTGATAATATTTAGCAACATTGGGAACCCCAAGGCCATTCTGGAGTCTATGGACAAAAAGCGTAGTTCTGGAAACTCTGGGGCGTTTATCGGCCCAGATAAAACGCATAATCTTTACCTGAAGTAACCGAAGGAAATGAGGAGGAACCCACACTGGGAGGTTGCGAAAATACATAGAGACCGGGGCTTCAACTGCGGTCTCCGGGGGAAGACGCGATCCTGCGTCCGGGGCTCTGGAACTCTCCGGCGGGAGGCCAAAAATCGAGGCTGCGGCTTCACCCGCGATCTCCGGCGGGTAGGTCGCAATATTGAAAACGGGCTGCCGGGTGCTGGAAGCGGCTGTTTTTTTCCCCCCATCGGGGCACCAGGGGACAAGGGGCCAGGAGAGGTTGGAGGAGAGGCGAGAAACACCGCCCCCCCGAGAGCTTAAAATCAGCCGATGTGCCGGTGGACAAGCAGCCAAGTTTAAAGAGCAGCCATTCCTCAGGCTGCTCACGAGCGCAGCCCAATAAACACATTTTTAAGGTACTTGGCTGGTGCGCCCTCTTTTTGTTTTTCTCTACGGCGTAGGTGGTGGAACCAAGGGATGGTGCTTAGGAGGCGGATCCAAGGGGGGAGTTCCTGCACCTATTTTCTGAGGGGGGGGGGGAAGCCCTGTATGTAGTTCCTTTCCTGACTCCCAAGTGTAAAGTATGTGGGTTGTTTAGCTGAGTGTAGCGTTCACCAGTGAGTACAGTCAATGCCAGTTTGCTGTTTAAGGGCTTATTGGCCCACTTTTATTAAAGAGAGAGAAAATGTCCAGAAAAACAAACCGTTTCCCACGCAGGGGATTCTACCATATACACCGAATGACATATTCATCCTCCTGGCTTTCTTCCTGGCCTTGTGCCTCTGTCCTACTGACCATGTAACAGTGTCCTTGTGCTCATGTACAAATGTTGTACCTCTCTTGGCACTCTTGCAGCTCCCTGCTGCTCCGCTGATACCGACACTATGAAGACACACCCACACTTGGGGCTGCTCTCTGGCACCTACATGGACTCCTTGGGAGGGTGGAGCCCAGAACCCTGGTCCTGACGCTACATAAATCACCACACACATGTGCTGGCTATTACCAAAACCTGGTGCCAGGACTGGACATCCCACCCTGATCACTACAAAATCCCTGGGATCCAGGTCCCAAACAGAGTTTTTTTGCCAACCACCTATGAAACTGAAAAAAAAACTGTTTCCTCCAAATGAAACAAGAACCCTGCAGCTCCTCAAACTGCCTAGCTGAGAATCTTGGGTGACTTAACAGACTATTACTACCTTGACAGGGCACAGCACAATCGCACCAGTTTATTTGGGAAAACCTGTGCTTGATTTTTTTTTGCCTTGAAAGTAGTTTCAAGACACACTGACTTGAAACTAATGGTCTGTGCATATGTTCACCCTACATTCCCAAAGGGAGCCGTTTTTGTATTGTTTAACTTTTTAGACAGTATAAAAAAAATTACCAGATATACTTTGTTTCTAAGCAGCTTTTTCAAAGCCTGAAAGATGCAGTATTTCCTGGCTGATTTACTGTACTCGCCATGAAATGTTTACTGAACTTTATTATTCATTCTTTTGAAATATAGTTATTCAGTATATACCACCCAGTGTTTTTCAGAGAATAAGTACAAACATTCCATAAACTATATCAAATAAGACGAATTACACTGTGTAGCTGGCCAGTAATGAACAACAGTGACATATGGATAAACCTTTTCAGAGACTTCCCAACATGGGGTTGTTTTAAGGATTTACTGTAGGTCCTGGGGATATATATATATATTAGTCGTACTGGTCTTTACTATGATTAACCTATTTCTCGGACTATTATATAGTTAGCAATTTGGTATTAAAGCGGAGTTCCACTCACTCTGTAAAAAAAATAAAAGTCAACAGCTACAAAAACTGTAGCTGCTGACTTTTAAAAAAACAGCCACTTACCCGTCCCACGATCCTGTGGTGTCCCCGCCGTAGCCCGTTTCACTGGCCGTCCTGTATTCCAAGCGCCAGCATCTTCAGTGTGGGCAGCCGGCTGTGACAGCTTGTGGCTTCACAGCCGGATGCCCACTGCGCATGCGCGAGTAGTGCTGTGCTTCATGAATGGCCCCGTCATCTTTTGGCACCTGTCACGTGTCCCACAAGACTTCGGGGAAGGAGGGTAGGAGGACAACTTCAGCTTCCGATCGCCTAGGTGCGAGATGACGTGGCACAGGGCTTGAGGAGAAGGTGTTGAAGGTGGAGAGGAAGGGGTTACACAAAGCGGAACTTCCCCTTTTGGGTGGAACTCTGCTTTAAGACAAAATAAGTGAAATGGTATTTTGTCAAATATTCGATTTTAAACATTGTGAAGGTGGGTTAGGTCTCTTGCCCATGGGAGTCACAAGTTCCTGAGTAAACATCGGTATATTGTGTTGCTTGCATGCAAGGGGCCTAAACGAGTAAACAGGTGAGTAAAGTACTGCACTCAAATGTAAAGGTCTGTTGCACTTCGGATTAAAACATGCTGAGCTTTTTACTGATCTGAAATGAGATGCTTTATTTCAGATCAGTAATACAGTGTTGAGTACAGAGCAACAAAAGTAGAAAATGTTGGCCCCTTGCACATGGGTGCCATAATTTACTGATGTTTGCTCAGGAACTTATGGCAGCTGTGTGCAATGGGTCAAAAACTGTGTGTAAAGATCTGAGTAATGTTGCGTATAGGCGAGTAAAGGTGTGCAAGTATATAGACGAGTAAAATTCTTCTTCGTTGCTAGTATTGTAATATTCTCATTTCTACTTATGACGCCCGTGTGCAAGGGGCAAAAATGAGTAAACACGCAAGTAAATTACTGCACTCAAATGAAAAACTTTCTATTTTTGGTTTACGGCTCTGTCCTCAACGCTGTATTACTGATCTTTACTCAGCTGTCTGCATTGTTCCATAGACAACAATGCATTTAATTTCTGATCAGTAAAAAACTAATTTTTTACTCCGGTGTGCAAAAGGCCTTTGCATTTGCGTGTTTACTCGTTTAGGCCCCTTGCACATGAGTGTCATAATATACTGATGTTTACTCAGGAACTTGTGATGCCTGTGTGTGAGTGGCCACAATACTGGCAATGAAGAAGAATTGTACTCATCGATACTCTTGCCCACCTTTGCTCGCCTATAATCACCTATACTCAACATTACACACAGTTTTTGGCCTCTTGCACATGGGTGTCACAAGTACTTGACTAAACATCAGTAAATTATGAGGCTGTGTGCAAGGGTCCTAATCATGTTTACAAGAGTGTAAATGAGTATATTACAATACTGTCAATGAAAAAGAATTGTACTCTTCTATACGCTTACGAACCTTTACTCACCTATACTCAATGTTACTCAGCTCTTTATATACAGTTTTTATTTTTTTAACTCAGAGATTTCCTGTTAAAACGTTCCTGAGAAAACGATGGTGCCCGTGTGCAAAGGGCCTTTATGAGTAGTGGTCTACCTCCTAGGAAGTGAGATCAATAGTGTACCACAACTGTGAAAGAAAGAAAGTTGTTATTCTGATATGTCCCTCAAGTACTTGGGTACAAGAGAGGCTCTTCTTGCATCCTAGTGTCAGCATATACAAATAATACTGGAGCTTATATCCAAAGTATTCTGTAGCCACTTGGCTTGAGTTTAGAGGGGATGTAACCATTTCTTGACCCGTTGCATTGTGCATCAGTAGAAATGGTTTGAAAGTGAAATAAAAGATGCGCAAAATGCAATGCAGTAGCTAACACAATATAGGGGATTCAGGGATCAGCAGATGGAACGAATGCAAGAAGGGGGAACAGAGGTCCCCATGGAAGTGTAGTTTGCTAAAGATTGTGAAGGAGGCTGTAGCTAGCTCTTCAGTGGAGTGAAGCTAGGAGACATGGGAGCCAGAGATGTATCATCGCTTGTAGGAAACTGCTTTGTGATTGACAATGCTGTTTTAACAATACCATATTTATCATTAAAGTGCACCATTTGTTTAAATATTTCACACAGAAATGTTTGGGCCTTTGTTTTCAAGTTATTTTCTTGTACGTTTTTGGCTAAGCGTTCATCAGCCACCATGGATCCAATGAAAAGTTATCCATTTAATTATTTGTAAGCAGGATACTGAGTGTTCTTTGAGCACAGCCAAAAGAAATAATCAAGGATCTCCCTGTTGTCAAAACAGATTCTGCAAAGATTAACAACTCAGCAGGGTGAAGAGAAATATCTTTATCAAAATCGATCTGCATCTTCTTTCCATGCAGTATAAAAAATACTAGAGTTTAGTGAGACTAGCACAGTTTAGGGTCAGTTTCAAACAAGTATACTAGAAGCAAATGACCAAAAAAAAAAAGATTTAATTTTCTTGGCTTGGGGTAAATTGGAATGCATATTGACATATCTCAAGCAATGTGAAAGACGTTTGCTCCTATGAGGTGTGGAACAACAACCCACATGGTGCCTTTTTAAGGGTTTGTCTTTCTATTTACTAAGACAGAGTGATGGAATAAAATAGATTAAGTACATTCAGGTCAATAATGTGTTTACAAAAGCTTGAATCTGAATCTATGAGAAATTTTCTGTGATCACAAGAGAAGTTGATAGAAACCAATAGTAAAGAGAGATGCGCTTACACACCATTTTCGAGAGATGAAACAAAAGATATTTTGATTCTTCATGATAAAGGCACAGTTAATTCTTTCATATCGTTCTATATATTAGCCTTGTGGGTGGTGACTTTCTATAAATAGTCTCCCACCTCGGGAATATGACTTTCTATAAATAGTCTCCCACCTCTAGGATATACCTTTCTATAAACAGTCTCCCATCTACAGGATGACTCTCTATAAATAGTCTCCCACCTATGGAAAATGATCAGGGCTTTTTAATCTCAGCAGAGGTACAGGCACTCTCCTGTTTCACCTCATAGGCACCACCCAACATTGCACAGATAAATGAAGAGGTTGGCTGCACTCCAATAGTCAAAGAATCCAACAAAGTTTATTGCTATAAATCCATGATAAAACACATCACAGCTCAAGCAGGCAGGGAACATGATATTGATGGGTTTCACACGATATGTGCCTAATCATTAATTAAGTACCTATGGCGTGAAATACATTAACATCGTGTTCCCTCACACTACAGAGCCCCCTTTACACAGTACATAGCCCCGTCATACACAGTACAGGGCCCACCACCATAGTCTGTGAGCTGTATGAAAGAAATCTAACATATTCCTCGTAGCATGGATGGCCCAATCTTCTCTGCTGGTATATTGCATTCTGACATAAGCACCGTGTTACAGAATACTTAACAGTGCCTGCAGCCGATTGCTTATAGGCACTGACTTTTTAATTTTTTTGCATATTTGTCACATTTAAATGATTCACATCATCAAACAAATTTTATTATTACACAAAGATAACCTGAGTAAATAAAAATGCAGTTTTTAAATGATGATTTAATTTATTAAAGTAAAAAGCTGTCCAGACCCGCCTAGCTCTATGTGAAAAAGTAATACCCCCCCTCTTCCCCCCCCCCTTGCTAAACCATGAATGAACTGTGATTTAACCACATTTTTTGGAAAGCTGAGTTTCACTTAACTTGCCACACTCAGGCCTGATTACTGCCAGACCTGTTGAATCAAGAAACTACTTAATAGAAGCTGTCTGACATAGTGAAAAGATCTCAAAAAGTAACACATCATGCCGTGATCTACAGCAATCAAGAACAGATGAGAAAAAAAGTGACTGACATGTATCAGAATGGAAAGGATTACAAAGCCATTTCTAAGACTTTGGGACTCCAGTGCACCACAGTGAGAGCCATTATGCACAAATAGAGAACATTTGGAAGAGTGGAGAACCTTCCCAGGCGTGGCTAGTCTACCAAAATTACACCAGGAGTACAACAGCGACTCATCCAGGAGATCATAAAAGAACCCAGAACAACATGTAAAGAACTGCAGACCTCCCTTGCCTCAGGTAACGTCAGTGTTCATGATTCAACAAAAAGAAAGAGGCTGGGCAAAAATGACAACCATGGGAGAGTTCTAAGGCAAAAGCCACTGTTGACCAAAAAGAACACATAGGCTCATCTCACATTTGCCTAAAAAACATCTTGATTATCCCCAAGACTTTTGGGCAAATATTCTGTGGATGGATGAGACAAAAGTTTAACTTTTTGGAAGGTGTGTGTCTCGTTATATCTGGTGTAAAACTAACACAAGATTTCATGAAAAGAACATCATACTAACAGCCAAACATGGTGGTGGTAGTGTGATGGTCTGAGGCTGCTTTGCATAATTGATGGAACCATGAATTCTGTCCTCCTACAAGAAAATCCTGAAGGAGAATGTCTGGCCATCAGTTTGTGACCTCAAGCTCAAGCGCACTTGGGTTATGCAGCAGGACAATGATCTGAAACTCACCAGCAAGTCCACCTCTGGTTCAAAAAAAACTCTATTAAGGTTTTGGAGTGGCCTAGTCAAAGTCTGGACTAAAATCTGATTGAGATGCTGTGGTATGTCTTTAAACAGGCTGTTCATCCTCGAAAACCCTCCAATGTGGTGGCTGAATTAAAACAATTCTGCAATGAACAGTGGGCCAAAATTCTACCACAGCGATTGGAAAGACTTATTGCCAGTTACTGCTAACACTTGATTGAAGTTGTTGCCACCAAGGGTGGCACAACCAGTTGTTAGGTTTAGTGGACAATTGCTTTTCACACTGTCCAGGCAGGTTTTGACAACTTTTTCCCTTAATAAATGAAATCATAATTTAAGAACTGTATTTTGTATTTAATCGGGTTATCTTTGTGTAATATTAAAATGTGTTTAATGATCTGAATTGCATTAAAAATGCAAAAAAAATGAACTTTAATGGCATCCCACTTTTAGTCCGTAGGGTTCAATATTGAGTTGGTCCACCCTTTGCAGCTATAACAGCTTCAACTTTTCTGGGAAGGCTGTCCACAAGGTTTAGCAGTGTGTCTATGGGAATGTTTGACCATTCTTCCAGAAGAGCATTTGTGAGGTCAGGTACTGATGCTGGACGAGAAGGCCTGGCTTGTAGTCTCCGCTCAAACTCATCCCAAAGGTGTTCTATCGGGTTGAGGTCAGGACTCTGCAGGACAGTCAACTTCCTCCACCCCAAACTCGCCCATCCATGTTTTTATGGACCTTGCTTTGTGCACTGGTGCCAGTCATGTTGGAACAGGAAGGAGCCATCCCCAAACTGTTCCCACAAAGTTGGAAGCATGAAATTGTCCAAAATGTATTGGTATGCTGCCGATTTACGAGTTCCCTTCACTGGAACTAAGGGGTCAGGCCCAACCCTGGAAAAACAACCCCACACAGTAATCCCCCCTTCACCAAACTTTACACTTGGCACAATGCAGTCAGGCAAGTACCATTCTTCTGTCAACCGCCAAACCCAGACATGTCCATCGAATTGCAAGACAAAGAAGTGTGATTCATCACTCCAAAGAATACGTCTCCACTGCTCTAGAGTCCAGTGGTGGCGTGCTTTACACCACTGCATCGGACGCTTTACATTGCACTTGGTGATGTAAGGCTTGGATGCAGCTTCTCAGCCATGGAAACCCATTCCATGAAGCTTTCTATGCACTGTTCTTGTGCTAATTTGAAGGTCACATGAAGTTTGGAGATCTTTAGCTATTGACTCTGCAGACAGTTGGCGACTTCTGTGCACTGTGCGCTTTAGCACGCACTGACCCCGCTCTGTCATTTTACATGGCCTACTATTTCGTAGCTGAGTTGCTGTTGTTGTTCTCCGTTGCTTCCACTTTGTTATAATACCACTAACAGTTGACCGTGGAATATTTAGTAGCAGGGAAGTTTCACGGATGGACTTATTGAACAGGTGGCAACCTATCATGGTACCACGCTTGAATTCACTGAGCTCCTGAGAGTGACCCATTCTTTCACAAATGTTTGTAAAAGCAATCTGCATGCCTAGGTGCTTGATTGTATACACCTGTGACCATGGAGGTGATTGGAACACCTGAATCCAATGATTTGAAGGGGTGTCCCAATACTTTTGGCAATATAATAATAATAAAAAAAATATATATTTAATACAGAGTGACATCCCTATCAAGACACTGGATGCTCTTTACTAGCAACTCATGACAGTAGTGGCAGATGGATTCCACACACTATGTTTTTCTCACTGCATGCAACTTTGAATGTGTACTTTTGCCATCGATGAACACAGCTGACTGCAGATTCTCTCCAGGATAAGGAGGGAGAACTAGCACTTTAATTTAAAGAAGGTCACCAGATCTGGAAAATTCCTCCCCATATTCTTTTTCCCTAGCTTCTTCTCCCTAGACCTTGATAAACTCTTCACCCCCAGTCTCTCTTCAGCCATTGTCAACCCTTTCCTCTTGCAATTGTGAGCATTGCCTCAGAAGGGTGAGTATGGATTAAATGGAGTCCATAAAACTGTAATTTTGTTAAACAATAAAAACTTCTTTATGGAAACATCAGACAGAGACATCAAGCACTTGCAACCTTCTGGTTAGTCAATCACAAGTGTTGGCAATAACAGGAGCACTTTCTCTAAAGTAAAGGACCCCTTTGTTTCGGTCTTCTCTGAACTGGGGAAATCCACCACTCAGAGAGAACAGAACAGAGATTATCAGCATCTCCTTTACAACCCTATAACATATGCAGTATGTGTCTACAACAGAAATCCAATTTTGAGTAAAAAAATGTAACACAAGTACCCAGCTCTACAGTTTGGTTAAGCGAATTATAATTTTCCATTTTATGCCATCACTGTTTATTACTATGTCATCCAGTTTGTATAAATGCATCTGACCCTATATTTTTCACTTATTTATTTGTCAACAGCCTGTGACTAAGAATTGGGAACAGTCTTTCAGCCTTCCCGAACATACCTCATTATGCCAGCCAAAAGAGCTCCAGCGTCTCTTGAAGTTCAAATTTGGTTTGAAGTGTTATTAAACCTCGGACCCTGAATTCACTATATCTGGTCTCCCACAGTACACAGAACATCGAAATGCAATTATTTTAGTAAATATAAACTGCTAAGTACCTTTTCTCATCAGCAGTTAAAGCAGTCTTGTAACTTCTAGCAGTGTCCAGCAGAGCACTGGTAAAGCTTATAAGAGAGTTTTCATTCTCCCCTATGAGGCTGAAGGACTCCTGACTCTGTCTCGACAGTGCTGATTGGCCCTGTGCTGATCACATTCACTCTTCCAAGAAAAAAAAAAACTCTCTAGCAACACACACCAAACTGAGCATGTGCAGCTTGCCTCCAAGCTTCTGTTCTATTAGGAGATATATTGGTGATGGTAGAATAAGGGGAGAATCAGAGAAGAGAGGATCAAACATTCTTTTTTACACAATGAGGAGTATTAACCCCTTTGGTTCCACAGTGAGTATAACAAGTATGCTTTACTGCATATACAGAATGATTTTACTATGTGGGCTTAGTAACACTTTAATGAGTTTCCAGGCTTATTCTATAAATAGTACAAATGCAACAAAGTTATGTAAAAGGTCATAACCTAAAGCAACCAATCATATATTGGCTTAAAGGAGTCAGCTAATATGTCTTATTTCTTTGGGTTAATGAACTTTACATATTATCCCTGCACTTCACTGTCTAATTGGACGTGGACGAAGAATAAACTTAACACGGACCATCTTCTTGTATTAAATAAATGAATAATGTGCCTACTTTACACTCCAGCTTCCTCCTGCTTCCAGTAGGCAGTGGTGTTGCCACTGAACTTAATCATGGGATTCTCGGAGAGCTGAAGACCCAGATCTTGCAAAAGGATGATTTAGCACGGTGCAGGAGGGCATTCTCACAGAATATAGGATCCTCAGCTTTCCCAGTGTATCACTCCCATAAGAGCCACGGGAATACTTTCCAGGTCCTTCCTGGTTACTTTGCCCTGCAGCCAGGCACATAGGCTCATTCACACGATTCTCCAATAACCAGTCTTTGGGTGTTGTTTTTTTTTGTTTTTTATTTTTGGAGAACTTGGATAGGGATGAGGAAGATGAGTGGTATACTCCAAAAACAGGAACTATGTACACTGAGGACTTTATCTAATATTCAGTGTAAGCTGAAGAGTGTCAGAGTCCAAGCTTGAATCAAACAGTGGACTTCAGCTTTAATGCAGTAGTAAAGTAGTAGTAACAGTGGTAGTAGTAGTAACTTCTTTAGAGCCCCAGAGCAGTGTCACTTTAAGGATTAGGTCAGATGGACAAAGCTCTTAGGAACATCAGCCTGTGTTCTCTTTGCTAAACCCACAGCTGACTTCCTAGTACCAGAGGTGGGATTCAGTCTCCAAAAAGATCCTTTAGGGATGTCTGTACTTACAAGGCCCAAGAGCACCTAGATGCCTTCCTCCGTGATACCAGATCTTCCAGTAGACCGCCCCTCAGTCAACAGAGCAGAGCCGAGATCTCAGCATTTAGGTTCTCACTTGAGGCCACATGGCAGTAGTTACCTGGGAGAACAATGTGCCCTCTCCCAGGCTAGATCAGTCCTGGACAAGAACCCAGAGCTCCATGTGCTCACTGAATATATACAGTTACCCAGCATGCCTTCAGAGCCAGTCTCTCAGGGATAGGCTGAGGCTGTATCAATATGCATGCTGCCATCTGCATAACTCCACACCTATCATCCAGAAACTTGTAAAGTTTCCTGGATAAAGAGGAAGCTAGGCAGACTGGCAGCAACTGAGCACACAGAGCAGACCTCACTGCGTACAGTGAACTAACAATGTTTTTTCTTAACACATATTTACAGCCACTCTGACAGCCAGAGTGACAACTACAGTTGCAAGAAAAAGTATGTGAACCCTTGGGATTATGTGGAGTTTTGCATGAATTGGGCATAAAATGTGCTCTGAACGTCATCTAAGTCACAACAATAGAAGAACACAGTCTGCTGAACATAATACTACACAAACATTAGATGTTGCCATGGTTTAATTGCCCATAACATGTAAACATTCACCGTGCAGGGAGGAAAAAGTATGTGAGGCCCTAGCTTAATGACTTCTCCCAGAGCTAATTGGAGCCAGGAGTGAGCCAACCTTGACTCCAATCAGTGTGATGATATTGGATGTGTTGCTGACAACTGTCCTGCCCTTAAAAAACACACACCTGTTTTGGGTTTACTGGTTTCAAGAAGCACTGTCTGATGTGAACCATGCCTCGCAGAAAAGAGCTCTCAGAAGACCTACGATCAAGAATTGTTGACTTGCATGAAGCTGGAAAGCGGTACAAAAGTATCTCCAAAAGCCTTGATGTTCATATGTCCACGGTAAGACAGACTGTCTACAAATGGAGAAAGTTTAGCACTGTTGCTACTCTTCCTAGGCGTGGTCGTCCTGTAAAAATGACTGCAAGAGCACAGCGCAGAATGCTGCATGAGGTAAAGAAGAATCCCAGAGTGTCAGCTAAAGACCTACAGAAATCTCTGGCACATGCTAACATTTTTGTTGACACATCTACAATAAGGAAAACATTAAACAAGAATGGAGTACATGAGAGGACACCATGGAGGAAGCCATTGCTGTCCAAAAAGAATATTGCAGCACGTTTGAAGCACCTGGATGTTCCACAGCACTACTGGCAAAATATACTGTGGACAGATGAAACCAAGATTGAGTTGTTTGGGAAGAACACACAACACTATGTGTGGAGAAAAAAAAGGCACAGCACACCAACATCAAAACCTCATCCCCACTGTAAAACATGGCGGAGGGAGCATCATGGTTTGGGGCTGCTTTGCTGCCTAAGGGCCTGGACGGATTGTTGTCATTGATGGGAAAATAAATTCCAGAGTTTATCAAGACATTTTGCAGGAAAACGTACGACCATCTGTCCGCCAACTGAAACTCCGCAGAGGATGGGTGATGCAACAGGACAATGACCCAAAGCATACAAGTAATTCAACAAAACAATGGCTGCAACAGCACAGAATACGCCTTCTGGAGTGGCCCAGGCAGAGTCCTGACCGCAACCCGATTGAAATGCTGTGGCATGACCTTAAGAGAGCGATTCACACCAGACATCCCAAGAATATTGCTACACTGAAACAGTTTTGTGAAGAGGAGTGGTCCAAAATTACTCCAGATCGTTATGCAGGTCTGATCTACAACTACAGGAAATGTTTGGTTGAGGTTATTGCTGCCAAAGGAGGGTCAACCAGTTATTAAGTCCAAAGGTTCACATACTTTTTCCTCCCTGCACTGTTAATTTTTACATGTTATGTGCAATTAAACCATGGCAACATCTAATGTTTGTGTAGTATTATGTTCAGCAGACTGTGTTCTATTGTTGTTACTTAGATGGCGTTCAGAGCACAATTTATGACCAATTCATGCCAAACTCCACGTAATCCCAAGGGGTTCACATACTTTTTCTTGCAACTGTAAATTTACCTATCAAAAACACAACTGATTCTATCTATCTATATAACCCTAGAACCTACCTAGGCTGGTGCTACACCAGGATCCCACAAGAATGGCCAGTGATGTCACTAGGGTTGCCTACTCATCCCTTTAATACCGAACACATATTAATTACACAGGTTCTGAGGCTAATTTAATGCAGATAAGGCACTCAGTGAGTTTAATTACCACTTTAGTCAGCTATAGAACCTGTGTAATTAATGTTTTTGGATATAAAGGGATACGGTGGCAACCCTAGATGTTATCCTCACCTAGGCAAGGGCACTAGAAACCATTTTCAGTGTTTCATACTTTTTAGTTTTCTTTGGAGTTGATTTACTAAAGGCAAATAGACTGTTTACTTTTGGAAGTGCAGTTGCACTCTGCAAGGGCATTTGCTCCAGAGCTTAGTAAATGAGATGAAAAGGATACCCAATCACATGCAAGAAAAATATATTAAAAAAAAAACTGTTAACAGTAAACTGCTAATCACGGCGGCCTTTTACCACATAATCAGCTGTGTCCAATGACACAGCAGATCACCGGGTAAATACAGTTGCTGGTTATCGGCTGCACTTTCCTCACACTGTCACAGCGTGAGGAAAGTACTGCCGAGAACTGGCAATTGTCAGCGAAGGGATTGGCACTGATCATCAGGGCACTGATGATCAGTGTCCTGATGATCTGTGCCACCCAACTGTGCCCATCAGTACCACCCACCTGTGCCCTGCAGTGCCACCCACCTGTGTCCATCAGTGCCACCCACCTGTGCCCATCAGTACCGCCTATCAGTGCTGCCCAGCAGTGCCGCCCATCAGTTACCAGCAGTGCCGCCCATCAGTGCTGCCCATCAGTGCCACCCATCAGTGCAGTACCAGTGCTGCCCATCAGTACCTCCTATCAGTGCCCATCAGCGCTGCCTATCTGTGCCACCTCGTCAGTGCCCATTAGTGCTGCCTATCAGTGTAGCCTCATCAATGCACATCAGTGATGGAGAAAAATTATCTGTTTGCAAACTTGTATAATAGAAACAAAGAAAAACTTTTTTTTTTGCTCTTTTTTTGTTTATAGCACAAAAAATAAAACACCCAGTGACGAATAAATACCACCAAAGGAAAGCTCTATTTGTGTGAAAGAAAATGATAAAAATTTCATATGGGTACAGTGTTGCATGACCACGCAATTGTCATTCAAAGTGGAACAGCACTGAAAGCTGAAAATTGGCCTGGGCAGGAAGGGGGTATAAGTGTCCGGTAGGCAAGTGGCTAATCATCTTATCTTGAATTGTATTGTAATTGTACTATCTCCGCTTATATGGTAAAGTGTTGCACAAACTGTTGGTGCAATAAAAATCCTGAATTAATAATAATATACTAATTTACAGATCATAGTTGTAAGAAAATGTTCTTGCACCTCTGTGCGCAAGTATTATTTAAAATGAGGCAGGGTGTGGACATTTGGCTGCAATAATAGCAGGTCTTCAATTCATTAGATAATGAATTGCCTTTCTGTGTGTCCTAGTACCATATGTGTGTCTGCTGGACCCATGTTTATCAAACAGCAATCAGTGTGTGGTTGGAATCTTATAACAGATTAATTAGGTCTTGTGCTGTCCAAATCTTGTTGGCTCACCCTGTGAACAGAAGAACATGAATTAAAAATCAGATAAACTGCTTTATGTCATCTCTGTTATTACAATTGCCTGAAAACAATACAGAAGAAACTCTGAGGCATTTAAAAATGTAATATGCTATTATTTGCTGCATTGCTTCATATGACGGATGCTACCGTGTAGTCTTGTGGACCAAGAGTTTCAGTTCTTAAAGTGCAGACAATGAATGCAATTTTATGGTAATACCTTTTAAAGCCCAATTTGTTACACTTTGTTTTGGATAGAGTTGGAAAGAATTATTCCTCTTTCAGGGTTTTCAGGTCTTCAGATTCTCTTAGACTCCAAATAATTGGTGTGAGATAGAAAACAAAGTAAAGAAAATTGAAACACAGGAAAATGGAAAACATTACAAGCTTTTAAAGCAAAGCAAAACTTTATTCAGTCTGATTGGCCATTTGCCAATATACAGTATATGGGCTGTGTAGTGGTGAGTGAATCAATCTAACTAACAAGAGATTTGCAGTGGATCAGACTGAATTTAGTTAATTCCTCCATGTACACAAGTTTACGGTAGTTGGCTGGCCCTCCAATAATGACCTTCCAAATCTCCATCAGGTTCTTTGGCGCATTGCTCACTTATCCACAACTTTGAAAAGCTTGCAATGTAAATATAATTAGCTAAAGTACTGTAGATATAAAATGTATTTCCTTTTATTTTTCAGCCTTCATTAACTGGTAATCCTGCCATGAAGGTACCTATTGTAGCAGATACTGTTAGAGATAGCTGTCTCCCAATTCTGCTTCTAGACTTTAGACTGTTTGCCTAGTTATTTGGCCACACGATCTCTGCTGAAAGGTTGGATATGCTAGTCTGTGCTCTGCATCTCTTATTGAGCAGTGATTTTGTGACCAGATGTCTAAGCCATTGTTGGGTAATGGACTAGTGATTTCTGCAGCAAAAGTAATTGTTCTTGTAGTTGTGTTAAAATAGTAAATTTGCATTTTATACATTTTTTAATTTTTGCCCAACATTGACAAGTATTAAAGGAAACCTGTCCTGAGAGGAACATGGAACCTGCCATTGGATAATTTGCATTATGGAAATACAACCAATTAGCCGGTTCATGGTAGGGTCAGATTTCTGTGGGCTAAAGAAAGTATACAAAAACAAAGTGTGCCATGGTGCCTCAAAATCAGTCTGTTTTCTCCGGTGTAGGTGGCGCTCAACCCAAATGGTACCAAAGTCTTGAAAGGAAGTCCAGGGGAAACTGGTTTCTAGACAAAAAATGTTGAACAGCTGTAGAGAACAAACTGCTAAAGTAGGTAATTAATCACCCATGCAGAGTAGCCGATTAAGAGAAAATTGTACAAAACTTTATTGATAATCCATTAATAAATTTGCATAAAGAAATAGGAATGAGACCTTCCAATCATGGACTCACATACGTGTCCACCAAATAAAATACAATTTAAAAATTGCAATCCGGATTGCAGCGCCCAGGCTTTGTCCTTATCATTAGATAGTGAGGCGCTGGTAATCATGAGCGCTAAAAAGCTCTAAATTCGCTAATAAAGGCAGTGTTGGAACTATCACCTAAAGCTGTAAATATGGACAATATATAGGCATATAGAGTGCAAAGTAGGAAGTAAGCATAAATAGTAAGCGGAAAGGCCATTGTTGCAAGGAGAGAGGAACTGATTTGGCAGCGTTTATGCGTAAGTTCCAAAATAGTCCTATACGGACATGACAGGCACTTACTGCTACCATTTTCCGAAATCACAAGTGTTCAATCTCTCAAGGGCATTTCTTTCATTGCATCCTTGCTGAACCATCAGACCGACATGTTGATAATGATAGTCTCGCACTCTTAATGCCTCTACCGTAGGGGAAAATCCCCGGGATTCCCGGTGTCTCAATATAGTGCTCACATAACTGGACAAAATTTAAATAAACACCTTTTCTTTATACAAAATCAAGTAAACATACAAAATGTCCCCGATGTCCCGATGCGTCAGATGTCCCATATTCCTGACGTGTTTCGTCACTTCCTTTGACTTTTTCTTAAGGGTCCACTGGACACCACACCACTGGACAGTCGTCTCTCTAATTGAGTATGGAGACACCGCTAGGGGCTGTTGCCAGAACGATGACGTTATTACGTTGACAGATTTCATCTACCAATCACTTCGGACCTCTTCAGAATGGTTCAGAATGGACTTCTCCAGGAAACTGGTTTCTCTATGGTTTACTGGGTCAAACGGGGCAGCGTTCCTGTTGGCTGTGCTGCGGCCATCTGACGCTAGGTGGCCATTTTTCGTCAGCAAGGTCTGTCCTTGGGTTTTGGCGTGGATTTTGCGAGTGGCTGGTGTAGGAAGAGAGACCATTTAGAAAGGTTCCTGATGAGGAGGGAAAGACTAAGGATTCAGTTACCTGTCAGAAGTCTCCCTTGTTGGGACCAGACCAGACCTGCCAGGCCGCACTTCACCCTCTAGACAGACACTGTCAGCACCTTTCCTCAGCTGCATCTGTGACTACATTGAAAGTATGAGTTAATTCCCCAAGCAGGTCTCTTCCGCTAGGGTGTTTGTAACATTGGCATTCTGCTTAATACAAGTTTCAAGTTTTGCACAACTGGACTCTGTGTATTTACTGCCCGCACCACGCTGCACCTCCCTACAGGTTGGTGTGGTGAAGAGTGAGTGTTGCTTAAGAACATGGTTCATTGTGACACACATTTCACATCTTCCAGCATGAGCTTCCTTTGCTGCTCTTGCCATTTGTAGAGCTAAAATGGAAAGCGGGGCTGGAAGACTTCTCTCCGGCAGAAGCAGAACAGCCACCAGCTCAACACTTTTTTGAACTAGTTCATGTGGAAAATGCCCCCAGGCCCTTTCCTCCTATGAGCAAGGGAAGTGCAGAGAAGGAAGAATACATTTTTTGTGGTGCCTGCTATCATCAACCTTGTTACTTTGCTTAGTTCAGACATAGTACAGGTTTGCTTTAAAATTGGTCAGTCATAACTAATGCAAATATGAAACATGAAAGGTAGGAAGGGTCTAATTTCATGTGCAATGTTAAATAGAAGCGCTATGGGACCAACTGAAAAAATCTCTCGGACATCTGATATATTATGTAAGATTTATCTCAAACAGATGAACTGATATGTTTGAGCTTTTAAGACTCCAGAGAATACAGTGGATATAAAAAGTCTACACACCCCTGTTAAAATGTCAGGTTTTTGTGATGTAAAAAAATGAGACAAAGCTAAATCATTTCAGAACTTTTTCCACCTTTGTAACCTATAAACTGTAAAACTCAGTTGAACAACAAACGGAAATCTTTTAGGTGGAGGGAAGTAAAAATAAAAACTAAAATAATATGGTTACATAAGTGTGCACACCCTTAAACTAATACTTTGTTGAAGCACCTTTTGATTTGATTCCAGCACTCAATCTTTTTGGGTATGAGTCTACAAGCTTGGCACATCTTTACTTGGCAATATTTGCCCACTCTTCCTTGCAAAAACACTCCAAATCTGTCAGATTGAGAGGGCATCTCCTGTTCACAGCCCTCTTCAGATCACCCCACAGATTTTCGATCGGATTCAGGTCTGGGCTCTGGCTTGTCCATTCCAAAACTTTAATCTTCTTCTGGTGAAGCCATTCCTTTGTTGATTTAGATGTACGCTTTGGGTCGTTTGTCATGCTGAAAGATGAAGCTCCTCTTCATGTTCAGCTTTCTAGCAGAAGCCTGAAGGTCTTGTGCCAATATTGACTGGTATTTGGAACTGTTCATAATTCCCTCTACCTTGACTAAGGCCCCAGTTCCAGCTGAAGAAACGCATGATGCTGCCACCACCATGATTCACTGTGGGTATGGTGTTCTTTTAGTGATGTGCAGTGTTGTTTTTTGTGCCAAACATATCTTTTGGAATTATGGCCAAAACGTTCAACCTTGGTTTCATCAGACCATAACACATTTTCCCACATGCTTTTGGGAGACTTCAGATGTGTTTTTGCAAAATTTAGCAGGACATGGATGTTATTCTTCATTATTATTATACAGTATTTATATAGTGCCAAAAAGTTTGCTCAGTTTGCTCTTCATAAGAAAAGACTTCCGTCTTGCCACTCTACCCCATAGGCCAAACATATGAAGAATACGGGAGATTGTTGTCACATGTACCACACAGCCAGTACTTGCCAGATATTCCTGCAGGTACTTTTAATGTTGCTGTAGGCCTCTTGACAGCCTCCCAGACCAGTTTTCTTCTCGTCTTTTCATCAATTTTGGAGCGACGTCCAGTTCTTCATAATGTCACTGCTGCTCCATATTTTCTCCACTTGATAATGACTGACTGTCTTCACTGAGTTCCATGGTATATCTAATGCCTTGGAAATTCTTTTCTACCTGTAAGGGACCGCCCGGCGGTACCACTAGCACTCCACTGGTCGGATGTTCCCAGCGCACGGAGTCTAAGCCCCAGGGTACTTGTTCACCAGGGCCCCTGATGGTGGGGATGGACTTGGAGTACCCCAGGACCAGGTCGTGACTACTGAGGACACCCGTCAGTGGTAGGGGTATTCGCCAGGGGCTCCCACGGGAGAGAGCCAGGTATGAGGAGGTCTGGAGACCCCGTAGAGAGGGACGGATGGATGGATGGATGGATGGCTGAGTAGGAGCAGGGTCATACAAGCCGGGTCGGTAACTATGGGGACGGTGCGGTACAGAGCAGCGGGCAGAGAATAGTCGGGTCACACGCCAGGTCAGCAACAGCAGGTCAGATCCAATAGGGGGCATACAGGAGAGAGGTCAGGCAAGCAAGGGTCAAAACAGGAGAAAACAGCAAGGTCAGGGCACAATCCGGGTCAGCAACTTACTTCAGACAGGTTCACAGGTTCACAGGATACAAAAGACCAAAAGGCACTGAATGACAGCTCAGGGCCGTTTAAATATCCCGCCCTGCGCTGTCATTGGTGCCAGGCGCGCGCCCGCGGTCACTACTGCGCATGCGCGAACCTGATTGCCGCGGTCGGCCAAGTCCCGGCGCTCGCGTACAGGGAGGTGTACTGCGCCTGCGCCGGGACCAGCGGCGCGACGATCCCCGACATTGCCCCCCCCCTACGGGCAACCTCCGGATGCCCACCCGATCTCTCCACCACGGGTGATCACGAAGAAACTCCCGGACTAGTCTAGGTGCGTGGACATTATGAGCCGGTTCCCAGGAGTTGTCCTCAGGACCATAGCCCTTCCACTTAATTAGGAATTGGGTCTGGCCCCCCCTTCTTCGGCACTTAAGGATCGTTTCCACCTCAAATTCCTCTTGTCCTTCGACCGTTATGGCCTCAGGGGGTCTGGATTCTCGTTCTGGGAAGGCATCTGGGACCACTGGCTTCAGCAGAGATACATGGAAAACTGGATGAATTCTGAATGTGGCCGGAAGGATCAGCTCATATGCCACTTCGTTGACCATCCGCTTTACCTGAAAAGGCCCCACAAATTTAGGTCCCAATTTTTTCGAAGGACAAAGCATCTTTAAGTTGGTTGTGGCCAACCACACCTCCTGCCCAGGCCGCAACGCCAAATCCCCTCTTCGTTTCTTGTTAAACTCCTTCTTATTGTCCTCTTGGGCCCGAGCGATGGCTTCCTGGAGTAATTTGTTATTGACGGAGAAGAAGGTCAACGCATCCTGCGTGGCTGGAACTGGGCATTCAGAGACCAAGTCAGGGAGAAAGACAGAGTGAAACCCATAATTCGAAAAGAATGGGGACTGCCCCGTTGCCGAATGGCTTGCGTTGTTATAAGCGAACTCCGCCAGGGGTAAAAGAGACAGCCAATCATCCTGCAGGAAAGACGTGTAGCAACGCAAGTATTGCTCCAGGGTCTGGTTCGTCCTCTCGGTCTGACCGTTGGTCTGAGGGTGGAACGCGGAGGAGAGGGACAACTTGATGTCCAGGGCCTTGCACAGAGCCCTCCAAAACTTAGATGTAAACTGGACCCCTCGATCAGAGACGATGTCCTCGGGTACTCCATGAAGTCTAACGATCTCCCGGATAAATATTCGCGCCGTCTCAGTTGCTGACGGAGTCTTCCTTAGTGGCACGAAGTGAGCCATCTTGGATAGGCGATCAATAACTACCAGAATTGCTGTGTGGTCTTGTGACGGTGGGAGCTCGACTATGAAGTCCATCGCGATCTTCTGCCAAGGCCGTTCGGGAATCGGCAAAGGTCGCAACAGCCCCCAGGCTTTGCTCCTTGACGGTTTGCTCTTCTGGCAGATGGTACAGGATCTCACGTAGCGCTTGCAATCCTTAGCCATGTTTGGCCACCAAAACGAGCGCCGGAGAAGCTCCAGAGTCTTGACTGGGCCAAAGTGACCCGCCAGCGGGTGATCGTGGCAATGCCCCAAAACCAGGGTCCGGACTTCCTCAGGTACCATGATAGCATCCTCCTTCCACAGGAGTCCCCCTTTGTTCTGGAGGGATACCCCAACTGGGGTTGGTGTGGCCGTAGATGCTTCTATTAACTTGGAGCGAAGGTCCGACTGGAGCGCCAAGAAGTTCCCTGAGGACAAGATAGTGTCGGGTACCAGTTCTTCTTCGGAGTCCTCAAACATACGAGATAGCGCGTCAGGCTTCGTATTTTTAGATCCGGGCCTGTAAGTAATATGAAAATTGAATCTGGAAAAGAACAGGGCCCATCTTGCCTGCCGTGGGCGTAGACGCTTGGCAGTCCTCAGATATTCCAGATTCTTGTGGTCTGTGAAAATCAATATAGGGTGTGAGGCACCTTCCAGCAGGTATCTCCATTCTTCTAGCGCTGCTTTGATAGCCAGCAGCTCTCGATCCCCGATATCGTAATTCTTCTCTGCTGGGGTGAGTTTCCTCGAGAAGAATGCTACGGGATGGAGTAACTCTTTGGTGCCTTTCCGCTGAGACAGGATGGATCCTACCGCATTCTCCGATGCATCGACCTCCAAGATGTAGGGCAGGGCCGCGTCCGGGTGGCCCAGGATGGGTGCCGAGGTAAACAGCTTTTTCAGAGCTTCGAAAGCTTTTTGAGCCTCTGGTGTCCATTTGAACCGGGTTCCAAGTTTGGTTAGTTGGGTAATGGGGGAGACCAGACCCGAGAAGTTTTTGATGAACTTCCGATAAAAGTTCGCGAACCCTATAAACCGTTGGACACCTTTTTTGTCCGTGGGTTCAGGCCAATCTAAAATTGCAGAGACCTTCTGGGGGTCCATCGCGACCCCCGCAGTGGAGATAATCAGGCCTAGGAACGTGATGCTAGATTGCTCAAAGCAACATTTCTCCGCCTTAGCATATAACCCATGCTGCCGCAATCGCCCCAAAACTTTCGCCACATGTATCCTATGATCCTCTAGAGAGGGTGAAAAAATTAGTATGTCGTCCAAGTAGACGATAACGAAGACATCCAAAAAATCCCTGAAGATGTCGTTCACAAAGTGTTGGAAGGTGGCTGGTGCATTGCACAGCCCAAATGGCATGACCAAGTATTCAAAGTGGCCAAACCGGGTACGGAAAGCAGTTTTCCACTCGTCCCCCTCTCTTATGCGTACCAGGTTATAGGCCCCCCTTAAATCAAGTTTTGTGAATATGACTGCAGCCTTTAGGCTCTGAAACAGTTCTGGTACCAATGGCAATGGGTAACGATTTTTTATCGTGACCCTGTTCAGCTCCCGGTAGTCAATACAAGGTCTCAGGGTTTTGTCTTTTTTCTCCACGAAGAAGATTCCCGCTCCTGCTGGAGAAGTGGAGGGGCGGATGAATCCCTTCTGGAGGCTGTCCTCGATATATTCCTTCAGGGCCCCCAATTCAAGCTCAGATAGGGGGAAAATACGCCCAAAAGGGATTTCAGAGCCTGGTAACAGGTCGATTGGACAGTCATACGGGCGGTGGGGGGGCAGAGTGTCGGCTCCCCGCTTACTGAACACATCCAGGAACCCATGATAGGCTGCGGGAATAACCTGTTTCAAGTCGGAGTCTCCTTCGGAGCAAAGGAGAACTCGGGGCCCCGCGGGGCCCGAAGTGCGACAATGTTCCCGACAGTATGGGGAAGGGAACGAGATTGACCCGGTCTCCCAGTCAATCTGGGGGTTATGGGCCCGCAACCATGGGAGCCCCAGAATGACTGGGAAAAGAGGTGATGCAATAGCGTTCAGGCGGAGGAACTCCTGGTGCTGGTTGGCAATGATAGTGGCAATGGGGGGAGTTTCCTGATTAACTACCCCCGATTTTATCTGGGAACCATCAGCCAAAAAGATGTTGAAGCCCTTCTGTCTGTGTTGGAGAGGGATACCCTGTTGGTGAGCAAACTCTAGATCCAGGAAACAGCTGCATGCCCCCGAATCAACTATGGCTGTCACCTCCACGATCTTTCCTGGAAGCTGAAAGGAGAGGGGCACTACTAAGTATTGCGAAGGACAGATATTGCTAACAGACAAGGAAGAAAAACGGGTGCACTTACTCATTTTTTGAGGGCAGGATCGCACCATATGACCAGCTTCACCGCAGTAAAGGCAGAGGTTCTGGGCTCGTCTGCGCTGGCGTTCCTCCGGTGATAATTTAGGCCGTGCCAGACCTAGCTGCATAGGTTCCGGAACATCTCCTGGTGGTGGGTTCTGGATGCTTTGTCGGGTTGGTGGGCTGGGGCCTAGGAATGGACCCCAGGTATTTCCGCGACCCTGGCCGGACCTCTCAAGCCTGCGTTCCCGCAGTCTTCGGTCAATCTTAATTGTCAGGGCAATAAGGTCTTCTAGAGACTCGGGAACCTCCACCCGGGCCAGCTCATCTTTCAAGGGATCGGAGAGTCCCATACGGAACTGGTGCAATAGAGCGAACTCATTCCAGCGTGTGTCCCCCATCCACCGCCTGAAATCAGAGGCGTATTCCTCTGCCGCCCGCCGGCCCTGTCGGAGCGCATATAAGGTCGCTTCGGCAGAGGCTGCCCACTGTGGGTCATCATACAAGATGGCCATTGCTTCAAAGAAACTATTGACCGATCCCAGGTGAGGATCATTGTTTCCCCTTAGCCGGTGGGCCCAATCCTGGGGTTCACCCTGTAGTAGTGAAATAATGAATCCTACCTTCACGTTTTCGGTCAGGAAGGTACGGGGTTGTAGCTCAAAGAACAAGAGACAGGAGTCGCGGAATGACCGGAAGCGTGTGCGGTCCCCGTGAAAACGCTCTGGTAGGGGTACTCGGGGTTCTACCATAGGGAGCGGGGCGGAAGCCCCCGAGGCTGGCTCCTGAGCTACCAGGGCCGGGGGTGCAGAAACCGGGGCCTGTGGGGCAGGATCAGAAATAGAGCCAGTCTGGATGCGATTCTCCAGCTGCATGCATCTGTCCTGCAGGACCGTTACGGCCTGCGTCAAAGTAGCTAGGTGCCTGCAAATTTCCTCTAACGGGGAGGGCCCTCCTCTAGGCTCAGTCATGGCCTTTTGGTACTGTAAGGGACCGCCCGGCGGTACCACTAGCACTCCACTGGTCGGATGTTCCCAGCGCACGGAGTCTAAGCCCCAGGGTACTTGTTCACCAGGGCCCCTGATGGTGGGGATGGACTTGGAGTACCCCAGGACCAGGTCGTGACTACTGAGGACACCCGTCAGTGGTAGGGGTATTCGCCAGGGGCTCCCACGGGAGAGAGCCAGGTATGAGGAGGTCTGGAGACCCCGTAGAGAGGGACGGATGGATGGATGGATGGATGGCTGAGTAGGAGCAGGGTCATACAAGCCGGGTCGGTAACTATGGGGACGGTGCGGTACAGAGCAGCGGGCAGAGAATAGTCGGGTCACACGCCAGGTCAGCAACAGCAGGTCAGATCCAATAGGGGGCATACAGGAGAGAGGTCAGGCAAGCAAGGGTCAAAACAGGAGAAAACAGCAAGGTCAGGGCACAATCCGGGTCAGCAACTTACTTCAGACAGGTTCACAGGTTCACAGGATACAAAAGACCAAAAGGCACTGAATGACAGCTCAGGGCCGTTTAAATATCCCGCCCTGCGCTGTCATTGGTGCCAGGCGCGCGCCCGCGGTCACTACTGCGCATGCGCGAACCTGATTGCCGCGGTCGGCCAAGTCCCGGCGCTCGCGTACAGGGAGGTGTACTGCGCCTGCGCCGGGACCAGCGGCGCGACGATCCCCGACACTACCCTTCTCCTGACTGATACCTTTTAAAAATTAGATCCCTCTCATGCTTTGGAAGCTCTCTGGAGACCATGGCTTTTGCTGTAGGATGCAACTAAGAAATTGCCAGGAAAGACCTAATAGAACAGCTGAACTTTATTTGGGGTTAATCAGAGGCACTTTAAATGATGGCAGGTGTGTACTGACTCCTATATAATAAGATTTTGAATGTGATTGCTTAATTCTGAACACAGCTACATCCCCAGTTATAAGAGTGTGCACACTTATGTAACCACATTATTTTAGTTTTTTATGTTTACTCCCCCCCTAAAATATTTGTTTATTTTTCAATTGCGTTGTACAGTTTATAGATAACAGTAAAGGTGGGGAAAGTTCTGAAATTATTTATCTTTGTCTCATATTTTTACATCTCAGAAACCTGACATTTTAACAGGGGTGTGTAGACTTTTTATATCCACTGTATCTCAGATCTTTGACTTAGTATAATGATTGAATTTTAACAGACTTACAGTTCACTTCTTTAGTTGGCCCTAGAGCTCTTTCATATTAAGTGCATTTCACAGAAAAAAGAAGTAGCATGAAGTTACCGGAAACAACCTATATGTAACCACAGGATATTAGCCTCAAATCCAAACCGCACAATGCAAGCCCCACTATACACGCAACACTTCAATAATATTAGGTTAGAAATGGTCATAAATAGAGATGAGCGAAGTATTCAAAAATTCGATTCGGCTGATTCGGCGAATTCGAGGAATAAATTCGATTCGATGCGAATATATTCGCTGCGAATTTAACTTATAAAAAGGGTGTTTCTAGGCTTCAGAGAGCCTTTATATTAGTGCAGAACACTGAACCTTTAATTTAAATGCCCTTGGAGTCTGCTGGGGAAGAAAAATAATACTGTCAGTCAGTATGACATGCAGATGAGTGCCGTCGATCTTAGAATCACCGCACACTTCACTCATTTGGGCAGTCACGGGGCCAAAACCAGAGTGTGGAGCCACAGTGTGGCGGTGGAGGCAGCAGCAATGGGAGGCCATACAGCACCCTATGACAAAATGGAACCCACCAGCAGTGTGAGGAGACCTGAAAGTGGCACATGGCAGAGTGTGGCGATGGAGACAGCAGCAATGGGAGGCCGTACAGGGACCCATGAGACACTCTGGACCTGGCAGCAGCATGAGGAGGCGGTACAGGGGCCCATGACAGATTACGGGCCTGGCAGCAGCATGAGGAGTCGGTACGGGGGCCCATGGCAGATTACGGGCCTGGCAGCAGCAATGGGAGGCCCGTAATCTGCCAGCACCCTATGACAAAATGGAACACACCAGCAGTGTGAGGAGACCTGAAAGTGGCACATGGCAGAGTGTGGCGATGGAGACAGCAGCAATGGGAGGCCGTACAGGGACCCATGACAGATTACGGGCCTGGCAGCAGCATGAGGAGGCGGTACAGGGGCCCATGACAGATTACGGGCCTGGCAGCAGCAATGGGAGGCCCGTAATCTGCCAGCACCCTATGACAAAATGGAATCCACCAGCAGTGTGAGGAGACCTGGAAGTGGCACATGGCAGAGTGTGGCGATGGAGACAGCAGCAATGGGAGGCCGTACAGGGACCCATGACAGATTACGGGCCTGGCAGCAGCATGAGGAGTCGGTACGGGGGCCCATGGCAGATTACGGGCCTGGCAGCAGCAATGGGAGGCCCGTAATCTGCCAGCACCCTATGACAAAATGGAACCCACCAGCAGTGTGAGGAGACCTGAAAGTGGCACATGGCAGAGTGTGGCGATGGAGACAGCAGCAATGGGAGGCCGTACAGGGACCCATGAGAGACTCTGGACCTGGCAGCAGCATGAGGAGGCGGTACGGGGGCCCATGGTAGATTACGGGCCTGGCAGCAGCAATGGGAGGCCCGTAATCTGCCAGCACCCTATGACAAAATGGAACCCACCAGCAGTGTGAGGAGACCTGAAAGTGGCACATGGCAGAGTGTGGCGATGGAGACAGCAGCAATGGGAGGCCGTACAGGGACCCATGAGAGACTCTGGACCTGGCAGCAGCATGAGGAGGCGGTACGGGGGCCCATGGCAGATTACGGGCCTGGCAGCAGCAATGGGAGGCCCGTAATCTGCCAGCACCCTATGACAAAATGGAACCCACCAGCAGTGTGAGGAGACCTGAAAGTGGCATATGGCAGAGTGTGGCGATGGAGACAGCAGCAATGGGAGGCCGTACAGGGACCCATGAGAGACTCTGGACCTGGCAGCAGCATGAGGAGGCGGTACGGGGGCCCATGGCAGATTACAGGCCTGGCAGCAGCAATGGGAGGCCCGTAATCTGCCAGCACCCTATGACAAAATGGAACCCACCAGCAGTGTGAGGAGACCTGAAAGTGGCACATGGCAGAGTGTGGCGATGGAGACAGCAGCAATGGGAGGCCGTACAGGGACCCATGACACACTCTGGACCTGGCAGCAGCAAGAGGAGGCGGTACAGGGGCCCATGGCAGAGTGGCGAAGCGTAAGCAGCTTAAATTGAAGGCCATACAGAGGCCTATGTTAAAAATAATAACATGTTTGGGGCATGATTCATGGCGGATTTAGTCAGTTGTGTCAGGAACTGGTGGTTTGAAATCCAGACTAATCCACGCCTGATTCATTTTCACAAACGTGAGTCTCTCCACACTTTGGGTGGACAGTCGTGTCCTCCGCGGAGTTACAATACCTCCTGCCGCAGTAAACACGCGCTCCGATGCCACGCTACTGGCCGGGCATGACAGCCTTTCAAGGGCAAATTCAGCTAGTTGGGGCCAAAGGTCAAGTTTCGTTGCCCAGTAGTCAAGGGGATTGTCTACCTCGGTTGGCAGTGTCAGGAATCAAGGAGTGACCAGAAAGGTGTGGACTGACACAGGGAAACGCAGGTCTCAGGTATAGTATTATACAGGTATTATTAGCCACCCAGATATATATAAACGCACAGTGAACAAACTAACCTTCCACTAATCTTAGGAGGTGCAGGAACACAGGCGTAGTCAGGGCTGGAGAGGTGGAATGGTCAGGCCGGCCGTAGGGTTCTGTAACGACTGCCTGGTGGTACCTCTAGCGGTCCTCAGGGCAGGATTCCCCAGGGCGCGGAGTCTAAGTCCCAGTCTGCTATTCACCAGGGCCCCTGATGGTGGGGATGGACTTGGAGCAGACAGGAACCAGGTCGCGGCCCCTGAGTACACCTGCTAGTGATAGAGGGATCCGCCAGAGGTATGTGCAGGTACGGCTGGATCCGTGCAGGATGGATGGATGGCAGAGTAGTTAGCGTGGTCAGACGGGCCAAGTCAGCAACGTGCGGGCAGCAAGGTATCAAAGGAGCAGGCAGAGAATGGTCAAGGTCACAAGCCGGGTTCAGTAACTCACGGACAGCGCAGTACAGAGGATCAGGCAGAAGAATAGTCAGGGATGAGCCAGTAGTCAGAGCAGGAGACGGTCAACAGGAATCAGGATCAGACAGGGTCGGCAACAAGGTATCTTCTCACAGGAACTAGGAACAGGATACAGGGGCACATGGGGAGACATACACCAAGGCAAAGAGCACAGGCCTGGTCATGCCTTATATACACCTTTCTGTAATCAGCCCCAGGTTTGGCTGATTGTGAGCTTCTGGCTGCTAAGAGCACCCGCTGGTCAGCTCTGGTACTGCAGCCCACACGGCAGGAGAGTCCCACCACCAGTGCTGAGAGCACCCGCTGGTCAGCTCTGGTACTGCAGCCCACACGGCAGGAGAGTCCCACCACCAGTGCTGAGAGCACCCGCTGGTCAGCTCTGGTACTGCAGCCCACACGGCAGGAGAGTCCCACCACCAATGCTGAATCCATTCCTGACAGAACCCCCCCCTCAAGGAGCGGCCTCAGGACGCTCCAAACAGTCCTTAGTGGGCAAAATGTTCCACCGCCCGGGTCCGGTAACTGGCTGAATATCCTACTGCTGGAGTAAACCGGTTGGCTGGGTTTCCTGCTGGTAGACTTCTCTTTGTGTAGGAGAACCAAGGAAGGCAGGTCACTGGGCACAGGATTTCCAGGAGCAGGCTGGGTATCAGTTATCGGCCAGTTTAACTGGACATCAGGGGCTGGCATGTCGGGCTGTGTAGCGGGCAGAGGCACGTCAGCGGGCACCAAGTCATCTGGCACGACAGCGGGCACAGAGTCACCGGGCACGTCAGCGGGCACCAAGCCTTCTAGCAGAACCGCGGGTACCGGGTCACCAAGCTCGACAGCAGGCACCAAATTAACTGGCACGACAGCGGGCACTGAGTCAACTGGCATCGAGTCATCTGGCTCGACAGCGGGCACCGAGTCATCAAGCATCAAGTCATCCGGCTCAACAGCGGGCACTGCGTCAACTGGCACCGAGTCAACTGGTACGACAGCGGGCATCAAGTCAACTGGCACCGAATCATCAGGCATCAAGTCATCTGGCTCGACAGCGGGCACCGAGTCAACTGGCACCGAGTCAACTGGTACGACAGCGGGCACCGAGTCAACTGGCACCGAGTCAACTGGTATGACAGCGGGCACCGAGTCAACTGGCACCGAGTCAACTGGTATGACAGCGGGCACCGAGTCATCAAGCATCAAGTCATCCGGCTCAACAGCGGGCACTGAGTCATCAAGCATCAAGTCATCCGGCTCAACAGCGGGCACTGAGTCAACTGGCACCGAGTCAACTGGTACGACAGCGGGCACCAAGTCAACTGGCACCGAATCATCAGGCATCAAGTCATCTGGCTCGACAGCGGGCACCGAGTCAACTGGTACGACAGCGGGCACCGAGTCAACTGGCACAGAGTCCACTGGCACGACAGCAGGCACCGAGTCAACCGGCATCAAGTCATCCAGCTCAACAGCGGGCACTGAGTCAACTGGCACCAAGTCAACCTGTACGACAGCAGGCACCAAGTCAACTGGCACCGAATCATCAGGCACCAAGTCATCTGGCTCGACAGCGGGTACCGAGTCAACTGGCACCAAGTCAACTGGTACGACAACGGGCACCGAGTCATCAGGCATCAAGTCATCTGGCTCAACAGCGGGCACTGAGTCAACTGGCACCGAGTCAACTGGTACGACAGCGGGCACCAAGTCAACTGGCACCGAATCATCAGGCATCAAGTCATCTGGCTCGACAGCGGGCACCAAGTCAACTGGTACGACAGCGGGCACCGAGTCAACTGGCACAGAGTCAACTGGCAGGATGGTACAGTGAGTGGGAGCAGGGTACCGACATGTGGCAGATTGCTGGGTATACTGGGCTGTCACTGGGGGGGCTGTCACTGGGGGTGCTGTCGGGAATGCAGGAAAAGAGCTTTGAGCAGAGGAATGATGAGAAACAGGACTGGTTCGTTGCAAGCTGACTGAGGCTGGGTGTAACAAGTCTGTCCATGTCTGCAGTAAGGGTTGGACAACGCTCAGCTTACACAAGGCCTGTCTGATCAAAGTTTGCACTGCGTTTATACACTTCTTTAGCACCTGTGGTGAATATGCTGAATAATGCTCCAAGAAGCAATCCGGATCATCCTCCAACAACCATACCAGTGATATTACTTGACTCGCCCTGAATGGAGGAAGAAATTCATCCCTGCTTTCAGGGGTACTAGATGAAGCCAACTCAATACAAGCCTGAATCAAAGGTTGCACCTCAGAGAGCTCTAGGTCCTGACCTACTAGGGAATGAGCGACCCGTATGCACTCTAGCAGCTGATCCCGGGTATACTCCCGCAGAGTCTTATAGGCATATTCCCTGTCATCAAAGACTAGCATAGACAAATATACAACCTCATCAGGATGCATCCTTCACGACAAGTCAAGATGGCTTCCCTGTGGCAGCCACTTCTGGTCAGGAAAGGCCTTGGTGTGATGTCAGGAATCAAGGAGTGACCAGAAAGGTGTGGACTGACACAGGGAAACGCAGGTCTCAGGTATAGTATTATACAGGTATTATTAGCCACCCAGATATATATAAACGCACAGTGAACAAACTAACCTTCCACTAATCTTAGGAGGTGCAGGAACACAGGCGTAGTCAGGGCTGGAGAGGTGGAATGGTCAGGCCGGCCGTAGGGTTCTGTAACGACTGCCTGGTGGTACCTCTAGCGGTCCTCAGGGCAGGATTCCCCAGGGCGCGGAGTCTAAGTCCCAGTCTGCTATTCACCAGGGCCCCTGATGGTGGGGATGGACTTGGAGCAGACAGGAACCAGGTCGCGGCCCCTGAGTACACCTGCTAGTGATAGAGGGATCCGCCAGAGGTATGTGCAGGTACGGCTGGATCCGTGCAGGATGGATGGATGGCAGAGTAGTTAGCGTGGTCAGACGGGCCAAGTCAGCAACGTGCGGGCAGCAAGGTATCAAAGGAGCAGGCAGAGAATGGTCAAGGTCACAAGCCGGGTTCAGTAACTCACGGACAGCGCAGTACAGAGGATCAGGCAGAAGAATAGTCAGGGATGAGCCAGTAGTCAGAGCAGGAGACGGTCAACAGGAATCAGGATCAGACAGGGTCGGCAACAAGGTATCTTCTCACAGGAACTAGGAACAGGATACAGGGGCACATGGGGAGACATACACCAAGGCAAAGAGCACAGGCCTGGTCATGCCTTATATACACCTTTCTGTAATCAGCCCCAGGTTTGGCTGATTGTGAGCTTCTGGCTGCTAAGAGCACCCGCTGGTCAGCTCTGGTACTGCAGCCCACACGGCAGGAGAGTCCCACCACCAGTGCTGAGAGCACCCGCTGGTCAGCTCTGGTACTGCAGCCCACACGGCAGGAGAGTCCCACCACCAGTGCTGAGAGCACCCGCTGGTCAGCTCTGGTACTGCAGCCCACACGGCAGGAGAGTCCCACCACCAATGCTGAATCCATTCCTGACAGGCAGGGTGCTGTCCAAGTAGGCCCGAGCCTGTTGTTTGAGGTCCTGCTCCAGGTCCACCTGATGCTGCTGCTGCTGCAGCTGGTTAGTAGTTTCCTCACTGCGCTGGTGAAGAAAGCTACTCGTCATCGACTGCAGACTGAGGCAGCCGCTGCTGGTGGAGCTGCCACTGCTCCTACCACCCCACCCCTCCCCTGCTGCCATGGCAGCGGAACGCGAGCGCACAGGGCCCACAGTGTCTGAGGATGGACGTTGGCGCAGAAAGGCAGAGACCAACTGACTACATAGGTGGTTTTTATAGTACGTTATTTTGGCCTCCCTCTCAGCAGGTGTGAAAAAGGCCACCATTTTTGAACGGTAGCGAGGGTCCAACAAGGTGGACAGCCAAAAGTCATCCCTCTGTCTGATGGTTATTATTCGGCTGTCGCTACGCAAGCAACCGAGCATGCTATGGGCCATTTGTGCCAAGGAATGCGAGGGACTCCCTGCCTCCATCTCCACAGCATACTGCCACGGTGCGTCTGGGTCCTCTGTCTCCTCCTCCTCCTCTACCAGATGCTCCTGCTCCTCCACTCCTGTCCGCTGAGTGGAAAAACCACCCATTTCACTCAATAATTCCTGAGCACCAATGTCCTCCTCTACCTCCTCCTCTTCTTCCTGTCCTGCCCCCACAGGGGTCATGTGGCGTTGAGATCTGTGCGCCACGTCTACCGCACCCTGACCAGCCATTGTTAACAGCATTTGTTCCAGGACGTGCAACAGAGGAATGACGTCGTTCATCCCATAGTCCTGCCGACTCACGAATAGCGTGGCCTCCTCAAAGGGCCTGAGCAAGCGGCAGGTGTCACACATGAGCTGCCAATGGCTGACATCTAAGTTACACAGGGGAGTACCTTTATCCGCTTGTAACATCAGGAAATCGGTGATGGCCTTTCGCTGTTCGTAAAGGCGGTCTAACATATGTAGGGTTGAATTCCACCTTGTTGCAACGTCGCAGATCAGGCGATGCTGTGGAATTCCGTTCTGCCGCTGCAGCTCAAGGAGGGTGTGCTTTGCGGTGTAGGAATGGCTGAAATGCATGCAAAGTTTACGTGACATTTTAAGGATGTCTTGCAGTGGGATGGTGGATTTTAGGAACCGCTTGACAACCAGATTGAACACGTGAGCCATGCATGGCGCATGGCACAACCTTCCTTGACGCAGAGCAGACACCATGTTCTTTCCATTGTCGGTCAACATGGTTCCGATTTTCAGTCTGCGCAGAGACAGCCATCTGTCGATTTCTCTGTTCATTACACTCAGAAGTTCCTCCCCTGTGTGACTACGTTCGCCAAGGCATACCAGGTGCAGCACAGCGTGACACCGTTGCGCCCTGCACATGTGATATGCCGGTCGGGTAATGGGACTTGGCACGGGGGTGGCGGCTGAGGACACGGCGGAAGAAGAGGTGGTAGAGGCGGACATCTTTGCTGGACCAAGGACGTGCAAACGTGGAGGCAAAAGCGGCGTGACCTGTCCAAGTTGCTGGTGCGGCTGTGCCGGCACCACGTTCACCCAGTGGGCCGTAAATGACATGTACTGTCCCTGACCGTAGTTACAGCTCCACACGTCAGCGCTGCCGTGCACTTTGGCAGAGACCGACATGCTCAAAGACTGGCCCACCATCTCTTCTACATGTGAATGCAGGGCTGGCACTGCCTTTTTGGCGAAGAAATGCCGGCTTGGCACTCTCCACCGCGGCTCGGCACAAGCCATCATTTCTCGGAAAGGTGCTGAGTCCACCACTTGGAAAGGGAGGGACTGCAGCACCAGCAACTTGGACAGGAGGACGTTCAGCTTCTGCACCGTCGGGTGTGTGCTCGCAAACTGTTGTCTCTTGGAAACGGATTCCAAGAAAGACTGCTGACGGAATCCGTGAAGAGGAGTAGCAGGAGAAGGAGCATCTGAACGAGCGGAAGATGCCAACGAGCGACAACTCCCCTCAGCAGAGGTGTTGGAGCCTTGACTGGCTGATAGAGGGCGATTGACGTCGGGTGACGGAGCAAGTAACGGAGCGGGTGATGGAGCGGGGGCTGGGGCAGGCAGAACCGCCGTATCTTTATCAAGGTTTTCCCAGGCCACCGAATGGCGACGCTGCATATGCTGACGCAACGCTGTAGTCCCAACATGGGCCCCCTGGCCACGCTTGACTTTCTGGCCACATAGTCGACATACGGCTACGTTTACTTCCTCTGGCGGCTTGACGAAAAATTGCCACACCGCCGAGTAGGAAACTTTGCCCCCGCTACTCCTCACTGGCTGACTGCTACTTCCTCCGTGCACACCGGCACCACTACTGGCCGTGGTGGTAGGCTGCAGTGGAGCTGGTGCTCTACTCCGTGGCCGTTTGCCTCCACTGACACTGCTGCGACCCTGCTGCCTCCTGGGCAACCCACCAACTGTTTTGCTCGCTGGCAAGCTGGCACCCTCTTCTCCTGATGATGCGGAAGCAATAGCCTGATGACGACGAGGCTGCCAAGTGCGATCAGCCTCATCATCATCAATTAGGGTCTCCGCGTCACTACTAGCCCCCTCGGCTGCGTGTGGGTCAGGAGACAGACCTGTCTCTAGACCGGCTACCGAGCCACTCTCCTCGCCAGTACTTCTTCGCCTGGCTGCTGAAGAGACGGATGTCTCCCCCCGTTCCTGACCGCCCTCTGTTAGCTCTTCCTCACTGTACAGTGGGGCTGAGCCCACAGCATGCGATACTTCGCTTGGTGAGGGAACACCAAAGGACAGGGGCAGGTAGAGGACACGTGATTTCAGTGGGCTTGCTCCCGGGCCATGCCAACTAACGGTTGTGTCTGACGTACCCACCGACCGTTGGCTGTAGGTGTCAGAGGTGACCTGGGAAGAGGAAGACGACCGAGTCAACCAATCGATGACGGCAGGGTTGTCGGTGGAGACACGACCGCTGGATGACACCGGGAGCACTGGCCTCTGGCTGCGACTAGTGCTGCCTCGACCCCTTCCTCTGCTGCGAGTAACGATTCTGTGTCCCCGAGTAACGATTCTGTGTCCCTCAGTAACGATTCTGTGTCCCTGAGTAACGATTCTGTGTCCCTCAGTAACGATTCTGTGTCCCTGAGTAACGATTCTGTGTCCCTCAGTAACGATTCTGTGTCCCTCAGTAACGATTCTGTGTCCCTCAGTAACGATTCTGTGTCCCTGAGTAACGATTCTGTGTCCCTGAGTAACGATTCTGTGTCCCTGAGTAACGATTTTGTGTCCCTCAGTAAAGATTCTGTGTCCCTGAGTAACGATTCTGTGTCCCTGAGTAACGATTCTGTGTCCCTCAGTAACGATTCTGTGTCCCTGAGTAACGATTCTGTGTCCCTGAGTAACGATTCTGTGTCCCTGAGTAACGATTCTGTGTCCCTGAGTAACGATTCTGTGTCCCTCAGTAACAATTCTGTGTCCCTCAGTAACAATTCTGTGTCCCTGAGTAACAATTCTGTGTCCCTGAGTAACGATTCTGTGTCCCTGAGTAACGATTCTGTGTCCCTGAGTAACGATTCTGTGTCCCTGAGTAACAATTCTGTGTCCCTGAGTAACAATTCTGTGTCTGTCCCTGAGTAACGATTCTGTGTCCCTGAGTAACAATTCTGTGTCCCTGAGTAACAATTCTGTGTCCCTGAGTAACGATTCTGTGTCCCTGAGTAACGATTCTGTGGCCCTAAAGTCTCTGTGGCCCTAACTCTGTCCCTAATACAGACAGGTCTGTCTCTCTTGAATGACCGGAGGCTAATGGAGAATTCTAAGATGGCTGCGATTTATAGCTCCACCATTACACAGTGCTGGCTGGCTGGCTGCTGATTGGCTAATGCGATCACATGTCATGAATGAATGCATTATGGGTCAGCGCGCCTTGTCTGCGCGCCTTCCCAGAGATGCCCGCTCCGTCGCCACACATGTCGCCGCCATTTTTGGGAAAATTCGATTCGTGCATCCGAAGTTTGCTAATTTTCGGATTTGGTGCGAATCGAATTTTTCCTAATCTTCGAAACGAATTCCACTTCGCCATGTTCGATTCGCTCATCTCTAGTCATGTGCATTCATTTTTTTTAAAGGTATGTATGTGTGCTGACAATTTACGCATGTGTGTATATGCCAGTTTGCATACCCTGGCAGAAATTGTGAAATTGTAAAGTTCCATTACCTTGTTACGCAGGACTTTTGACAGTTCTTTTCTGATCCCCATGGCTCAGTATCTAGCCTAGTCAGTGCTTCCACATAGGAACTAACAAACGCATTGATTATTTATACACTGACACTAATTGCAATTTAAAAAGCCACAGATGTGGGACATTAACCTCTAATTGGCATTTTAATCCGTGTGTGTCACCTTGTGTGTCTGTACCAAGGCCAAACATTCCAGGGGATGTAAACTTTTTTGATCATGGCCATTTGTGTTGTTTCTGTTATCAATATGATTTAAAAAGGAGCCAAACTACTATTTGATAATAAATGGCTTCATATGATCATCATCCTTCAATAAAAGAGCATTTTTTGACATGATCAGTCACATTTTCAATATCAATGCCAAAATTTCACAACTGGCTCCAACTTACGCGTTTCATGCACCTGCACGTCGTCAGAGGGGAACACCAAGATTCGTGTTCCCCTCTGACGACGTGCGAATGCACGAAACGCATAAGAAGGAGCCAATTACGCCGTGACTTCATGCCGCCGGAGCATCATGAAGCTCCGGCGGCCATCTTTAATCGTGGACAGTTAGTCCAGACTGCTTGATTTCACTACTGATTGATTTTACCATTTGATGCATCCTTTACCTTTCAACAAATAAATTTAATTTACTACACTATGGGAACTTCTCTGTTTTAACCCCCTTGGGGAGTATTGATTTCCAGACGCCCATTACCCAGTCTCCAGAGAGGGAGCCTTCTATATACCCTGTGAGCTGCACCCATCTATCCCTTAAGGGGAACTCTGGTTATCCCTGGATCATCATTTAAAGTCCCAGGACCCATCCACCCTAAGAGGGAGTTATTTCTGCATCTGACCTGTCCCAGATGATCCCTTGATGACATCAGGATATATTTCTTAAACACGGATTTTACTGCACGTCCGGTGAGTGCGCATTTCTTCCATTTTTGAATGAACAAGCACCAATTAATCAAGAAAACTGGAATCATAGGAGCACATAAAGTCACCTCTATGAACTACCTTTTATGTAATTTAATCTATTATATGTACTTTGCACCTTTATTGAATTTTATTAATTTTAGCGCTCGCTGCACCCTCTTTTATATTGTTTATTTAAGGTTTTATTTGGAAACCTTAGTGCACAGCTGCTGACATTCTTTGCCAGATTGTGTGCGCTCACATATACCTACTATACTTGATAGCACATTTGGACTGGCATTGGCTCTGGACAAGTTGTCCAGAGCCAATGCCAGTCCACATGTGTGATCAAGTTTGTAATTACTTTTTTTTAAAACTGGTCATTTCCTGCACCTTAAAGTGTTTACAGAGGATCATGGCTCTTGGATGACAATGTTTTTCAGCACAAAACTTTTCCTCTTTATCTTCTCACATATCTACAATCTTTGCCTTCTTATGGCAGGAAATATGAGCTTTTTTCCTAGGAGGTCATTTGTCCTAAGGATTCTGGAGAGTGAATTATTGATATTCAATCATTGCTACATTACCAGTAGTGATGGCGGAGTAGTCACTAGATCCCCAAGGCACTGTGTGGAATTGGACACTACCACTGATACACAGATTTTCACTGAATGGACTATATTTGTTCGCTACATTCACTTGTTTATGTGTTGTTCTATACACATTTTTTGCACTAATTTGCATATACATTTTTTGTGTTGTGGTTTCAATACGTTGGATCCAATTCTAATTTTCGTTTTAGCACCGCACTTTATTTACACGTGTACATTCACTTCAGTTCCTACCCTCAAGGAGCTTAAAATCTTAGGTCCCTAACTCACATTCATATACTGTATACACAAACTGTCTCTGACCTTTTTAGATTTGTTTCTGAGACCGATGGCCTATCAATCCTTGAATAAAAAAAAATTTGAAAAACATAAACCTTAAAAAAAAAGTGCAGCACACCAAGGGCAGCTTGTCCTGAACAAGTAGCAATTCAATGCCAACTTGTGTAAGGGCAGGCAGCCTATGTCCTTTGGTTTCCTTCCTAAAGCTATGCCACCAGCACATTGGAGGCTGACACCAGATTTAATACATGTAATTACAGCTATGGAAAACATGGATGATGATAGAGTAGGTGATTTGAGCACATCTCAATTGAACAGACGTGTGCAGTGGCATGCCAACACAAAGGGCAACTTTGCCTGTTTTAGCAACAAGTATGATAAAAAGGCCACCTTGTTGGAAGGCTGTAACACAGTGATAAGATCTCTTAATGTTTTTCGGGTCACTGACCTGTCATTTTTGCATATAAAAAGCCTATAAACAGGGTGGAGTAAGATGCTGTGTGCTTGGTGTCTGCCCTGTCCTAGGAAAAGGTAAAAGTGAGTGCCTTGTTTAACACCTTTAAGATTTGCCTGGGTAACTTAGGGATTAGGGGCACTGTGACCCATGTGTGTAGGGGGAACCAAAAGAAACTGGTCTAGAGACTTTCTGGCTTGTCTAAGATGAAGTATCTCTCCTCCAAAGACTTTGCCCAAAATGTATCCTCCCCTTTCACTTCCAGCACCAAAACCTTCTTCCTCACTGCCAACACCCCAACCCTCCTTCTCCTTACTGCCAGCACTCCAACCTTATACCTCATACTCCTCCTCTGTCTCCTTCTGCCTCTACCTCACAGGGATGGAGGCATTAGTCAAAGGATCCTGCTGGCCTTGAGTCCTCCTCTTCTTCATGTTGCTGTGCCTCCAGTGCCCAGTCTACTACAACACACAGTGTAAGGGACTGTGGGGACATCAGAAGGATTGTGCTGATATTTGCAACTCACTACTTTTTCGCCTCTTCGAATGGTGACAAGATCTTAATTGTGTCCTGAATCAGGAGCCACTGATGAGGTTATGGTCTGGTACTGCTGATGCAGAGTTGCAGCATGGCCAACATAAAGTTTTGGCACGTGGGTGTATAGCATATTGGGCGGTTGGCAGGCATCTTGTGTTGCCACTGTATTTTGTCCAGGCAAATACACCATGGGAACTACCGCCACTCTTCTGACCTGCCACAGTACATCCTGGAAGTCAGGGTACTTAATCTTCTGTGTGAACGTTTCAAGCCAAAGGTTGGTCAGTAGCTTGATGTGGTTGTCACACATAACCTAGCCTGACACAAGCTGGTGTGGGATCAGTTGCATCTCAGTCTGCCTCTCTCTGAGAACTTCCAGGGTCTCTCTTAGTGTGGCTCCTGTTCCCCCAAACATATTAGCTGCAAAATAGTGGGGCAACCTTATGCCTAGGCCATTGCATGAGGTTCTGTGGGAGACTGGTGGCTCTGAGGAGTCATCATCTAAGGCCATTGAGGACAAGCAGGGAGAGATGATGGAGCTATCAGCATCACCAAGGTGCAGGACATTGCACCACCAGCTACATTTTGCTCACTCCTGTGTCCTTTTTGGTCACCATCAAACTTGCACAGTGTGTTGTGAATAAGATTTACTGTTCTGCCCGTTTACTGGACCACATGTCTATGGTCAGGTGGACCCTGCCACAGATAGCGTGGTCCATCATTAAAGAGACATTACCGTTACACATACAGTACTGATGGAGAGGCTGGTGGTAGGGAGCTGGCTCCACCAGTTGGAAGGGGAGCAGATATAAAGTTAGCATTTTTGCCATGCTGGACATGCAGGTGATTAGGGGACATTATTTTCCTCCTCTCTAACAACTGCAAAAGAAACACCTGTTTGATCAAGGATGTTGCTGGAAATGGTGGGGAGAAGTTATGAGACTCATGGGTGAAGTTTAACCACTTGTCTATACAGGGGCACTTTTACCCCCTTCCTTCCCAGACCAATTTTCAGCTTTCGGCGCTATCATACTTTGAATGACAGTTGTGCGGTCATGCAACACTGTGCCCAAACCACATTTTTATAATTTTTTTTAAAACAAGTAGAGCTTTCTTTTGATGGTATTTAATCACTGCTGGGTTTTTTTTGTGCTAAACAAACAAAAAAAGACCAACAATTTTGAAAAAAAAGTTTTTCTTAGTTTCTGTTATAAAGGTTTGTAAATAAGTAATTTTTCTTCTTCACTGATGGGCACTGATAGGCTGTACTGATGGGCACTGATGAGGAGTCACTGATGGGCACTGATAGGCTGCATTGATGGGCAGCACTTATGGGCACTGTTAGGCGGCACTAATGGGCATTGATAGGTGACACTGATGAGCAATGTTAGGTGGCACTGATGGGCACTGATTCAACTGATGGGCACTGATTCAACTGATGAGCACTGATTTCCAGAACACATGGGCAATGATGGGCACTACTGGTCACACTGATGTTACACTGATCACCAGGAAACTGATGATCAGTGCCCTGATAATCCGTGTAGATGTCCCCCTGTGAAATGCAGCTGACCAGCTCTCCTCTTCTCACATACTGTCAGCGTGAGGAGAGGACTGCCGATAACTGACATTTCCTATTTACCCTGTGATCAGCTGTGACTGGACACAGCTGGTCACATGGTAAAAGTGGCTGTGATTGGCCCAATCCTTAGTCATGTGATCAGCTGTGTCCGAAGAACACAGCAATCACAGCCCACAGTGTGCTCCCCAGGGGGCCTGTGGTTCTGGGAGGACGTCCAAGGATGCCCTCCCAGAACTAGCTGACCACACTGTCTCCGTCTTTTGGCTATAGTGTGGTCAGGAACTAGTTAAGCCTGTGCTTTACCCTCTTCTGCATTGCCCCATGCTGACAATCTTTCCCGCGTGATGTGTCATAAGTTAAGCCTCTCAAACCCCTTGTCAGGCTTTCCTCCCTATTATTTGAGGCCACAGATATTTCAGCAGAAATGGATAGTGAAGCTTGTTGAACGGGAATGAGGTGGAGTGTGAAGAACAAGGCAGTGCAAGACCAAGGTGGTAGGAAAAAGAGATGGCCATCCTGGGCTCTGCAGCAGTAGGGGTGGAAAATAGCCAGGATTTGAAACCAATGCTGCTGAGCCAGTTCACAGCCCACGGAGTGTGGGGTATACGTTGACCTTTTTTGCCTTGAATCCTCAAGGAACTTGTTCAAAAACTGAGTATGGGTCTGCTGATTGGTATAATTTAAGTGCCACCAAACCTTTCGGTGCAAAGCCAAGTGCTGGATTACTGTCCGGATTTCTACCAACCACATTTCTGAAGTTTATATTTGGAATATTTGGAGAATAATTGAGGATACGGGGATAGGGTTTGTGTAATGTTGGGATTGTTGTTTAGAAGTGTTTAGATGCACTCTTTTTTGACATTTTATTAAAATTTTAAGATGATGCAATGTGGTACTGTGAAAAAAGAGGCATGTAAACTGTACTATCAACCTGTTTTCCCGCTCACCAATTTGTATGCAGTTGAGGGCTTAAAGTGGAACTTTACCCATAACAACTTACTAAAAGATAATGTTCTTTAGCAAGGAACATACATTCCACATTAATAATTATGCTAACAAAATTAGTGTGTGCTGTAAATTGCCTCCAGCACTGTTTATTCTTGCTGGAGGCTGCCATTATGCTGAAGCTCACAGTCCCTGAACAGCAGTAAATCATAAAGCAGAACTAAACCCATCAATTTAATGGTTTAAAAAACTAGTTACATTCCTGGAATGCCGGAGATTGCTAACTGTCATATTTGCTTGTGTCCTCAACGAAACTGTCAAACCATCACATGACTGGTGTTATAACTGATCACATGTACAGCACTATGGCAGATGCAGGCCAAACAAACGCAGCTTCCTTGGCTGTAAAGGATAGGAGGGTTTAATTTCACTTTAGGGCTGTCAGCAAATCGATCTCTACAAATTTGGCCTAAAAATATAGAGCAATTGAGCATGTGCAGAACATGGTGAGACAGTGTATTACTGGATTTTAAACAGTATTAGAGCTTATTTTTAATGTTTCACATAGCTATCCCTACAAAAGGGGTCAGCCTGAAGTGGTGATCTAGCAGGACTTAATTTTGTGACCAAAAAATTCACTTTAAGCTTTATTTTTTTAACCCCTTGATGCCGACCATACGCAAATTAGAGGCCTCTCAGCTTTTTTCCGTGGAGCCACTAATTTGTGTACCTGTCTTCCTGCTGGGAGCGCGCTGTATGGCGTGCTCCCAGCACAAAGACCGGGGTGTCACTGAAAGCCTGGGTCTCGTTCTAATGATCAGGACCAGATACTACCAATTCCGGGTCATTAGATCGCTGTGATAGCCTCTGATTGGCTGTCACGATAATCAGTCATTGTGAAGCACGTCCCCCTTGTTTTCTCTCTCTGAATGGAGGAATTCTGAATGTCCTTTCAGAGAGAGAGAGCAAGAGAGAGAGAGAGAGAGAAAAAATAAATAAATAAATAAATAAAAATAATTTAAAAATAAACAAAATTACCCAGGTCAAGGTTTGATCTAGGTGTGTGCCAGGGTTAGTATTTTGGGCAACGGTCAACATCAGGGTTAAAGGTCAGGGTCAGTTTTTTTTTTTTGGGGGGGGGTCAGTTTTTTTTTCTTTTTTAAATTAGTATCAGTGTCAGTGGCAGAATAAAAAAAAAACAAAGCAAATTGCCACTATGGGCTGTACTACAGATACAAACAACTACTAACATACACACATGTGGTATCGTTGCGATCATCAGGAACAGGAGAAATTCCTTTGGGTTGTTCTTTGGTGGTAGGTTATGGTAGTAGCAAGAAATGTACAGCTACATTTAAAAAAAGGTTTTTTTTTTTTAATATTTTGGGCCAGTTTTCCTTTGGTAATAAAAAAAAAAAAATCAGGAGATATCCATTACCATTTACCACAAAATGAAAGCCCAATTTGTCCTGAAAAAAAACAAGGTATAATCCACCTGGAGGCACAAAGTAGTTGTGGTGATATGTACGGTTTTGCTAACACATGTCAAAGTTGCAAAATTGTGCTTAGGCATTAAGATTTGTTTTACCCTTAGGCGTGAAGTGGTTAAAGAGTACACTTACCTATGCTAAATGAAAGCCAAGCAATGACATAAAAATTATTCAAATGTATTGCTTATGTAAATTATGGGATGCTTGAATACGGTGCCGCTGGCTCTTTGTGAGAGCCATACTGTTGTATTTAAAGAGTATTGAAAATCGCATTAGATATGTTAACATATTATCAGTCTGTTATGAAAAAAAATAAATACATTTATATATTGGAAAGCAATGGCACACCAGTGTTTCTGTTTTTTTTTTCTTTGAACAAAAATAAAGACTATAAAATGTTATGTAAAAATACATTGATATGTGAAATTTACAATCGAAAGCAACAGTGGATCTAAGAAGACCTGTATGTGTAGTTGAGGGTGGTAAAAGTTTGTATTCAGTTACTATAGATTGAATATTGCACTCAGTAAAGCAATCTTTTTATAGCACAGGTTAAAAGGGCAAGAAGCACCTCTATGGATGTAGCTGAAATGGCATTCAAATACAAAGGCATCCCACATACTGGTCCAGCAGATAAAGCTGGTATTCAGCAGATTCAGATGTGTACTAGCTAGTTAAGTATTGGTGTATGCAGTGCATGTGTTGGTCATGGGGATGTAATTAATGTCTAGTTCTAGCTGTAAACTGACATCAGAAAGATGTGATGTGTGATTCCTGTGTTTTAACAGCTATATAAGTAATAGAAAACAGTAAGGAAACTTTATGGGTCATCTCCACTTTAAAGATCTTGGGTCTCCCCATGCTGTGTCCACAGGGGTAACCATCTTGATTACAATCAGTGTTCTTCTTACCTTTCCTGCAAAATGCTCACATTGGTATGAAAAAAAAAAAATCTTTGGGATTATACACTTCTGTCTCTAATACTATCCAGGCGTACCTCGGTTTACGAATTTAATGTGTTTTCCGGGACGTTTCGTATTGTGAAATATTCATAATTCGAAAAGCGGTTTCCCATAGGAATGCATTGAAATCCAATTAATCCGTTCCGGAGGTCAGAAAAAAGTAAAAATAAGTCTTTTATCTGTTCGAAACTCTTTATAAAGTGCACTTTAAAGGCATAAATACTGTAAAGGGACATGATTAAAAATGAATTTGTAAATGCATTGAAAACCAAATAATCCGTTCCGGAGGACAGAAAAAAGTAAAAAAAAGTCTTTTATCTGTTCAAAACTCTTTATAAAGTGCACTTTAAAGGCATAAATACTGTACAGGGACATGATTAAAAATTAATTCGTAGATGCATTGAAAACCAATTAATCCATTCCAGAGGACAGAAAAAAGTAAAAAAAAAGTCTTATCTGTTCAAAACTCTTTATAAAGTGCACTTTAAAGGCATAAATACTGTACAGGGAGATGAGTAAAAATTAATTTGTAAATGCATTGAAAACCAATTAATCCGTTGCGGAGGACAGAAAAAAGTAAAAAAAAGTCTTATCTGTTCAAAACTCTTTATAAAGTGCACTTTAAAGGCATGGGGCCAGCATTATAAACCTCCCAGGCGCAGTGCATCCTGGGGAAACTTACTTTGTATTGTGAAAAAAATTAGCAAACAGAGGAATTATTTTAAAATGGATTTTCATAAACCAGAAATGCTGTTTTACGTTAACTGAGGCGTTCAAACTAAGGTACACCTGTATTTGACTATTGTGCATTGTGTTTCTCTAAGAAGAGCAATGTCCATACTCAAAGTAGTCTTTTGTAAATTATGTAAAAAGCTGAATGAGCAAATGATGTCATAGAATCTTACTGTACTGTCTGAAGCCTCCACATGGGTCCAAAGAGATGTGATCCACACAGTTTTCTATATAGTCTTGCTAAAGTGTTTGCCAAAATGCACTGTGCAGCAGAGCCATTCTGGAAGCATATTAAGAGTAGTATAAGAAAAAACCCCTGCGCTTGAATGGATAATCCCTACCCTAAGCTTCTCGTACCCTCCTTTAACCACAAAGTGAAAATAACTGAATAAAAAATGGTGTAGCGCTAAATAAATACTATAACTTGTGCATCAATATATGAAAAATAAATCAATATATGAAAAATCAATACGTAAATGACGTGTAAACACACACAAGTGAAATATCACAACCTATAAAGTGACTCCCCCCCCCACAACATATATGTCCCCAATCATGGGGATCAAATGAAAGTGAAACAAGTGATTCCCTATTCGGGAACGCAACTATACATAAACACAAGTGCAAGTGTACAATAATCATAAACACAATATGTGATAAATCATAAATGTCCACTCAAATGAAAGTCCACTAAATCCACTAATTTGTGCACAAAACACAAACAGATCATGTGTAAATTGAATCAGCACAACGTGAGGTGAGTATGGTGCCAAACAACTCGTGATATAGTATCCTTAAGTGGCCAGAGTGCCCCCTCACCTCCTCACAGTGAGCACAAGGGCCAGCTCGATTTATGGATGAACCACGTTCGCACAGGAACTACCACGTCCCCGAAAAGATCCTCCTAGATACTCCAGCAGACTTAATAATCCTCCTGAGCTCTCCAATCACCTGGTACTCTTATGCAGCCATTCACACCAAATGATCATAGCAAAGACAAAAGAGATCCTCCATAGTGTGAATCAGTATTTTATTCAATCAAAATCGGACACCTGGTGTAAGGGGGCACTCTGATGGGGAGCCTGTTGTAAGGGGGCACTCTGTTGGGGACACCTGATGTAAGGGGGCACTCTGTTGGGGACACCAGATGTAAGGGGGCACTCTGATGGGGAGTCTGATGTAAGGGGGCACTCTGAAGGGGCCCCTGATGTAAGAGGATACTCTGCTGGGGACAATTGATGTAAGGGGGAACTCTGCTGGGGACAATTGATGTAACAGAGAACTCTGCTGGGGACAATTGATGTAAAGGGGAACTCTGCTGGGGACAATTGTTGTAAGGGGGAACTCTGATTGATGCACTGTAATGGGGACACCTGATGTAAGGGGGCAAGCAATGGGAATCCAATGTAAAGCGGGACTGCTGATGAGGACTCCTAGTTTAATTTGGGATTCTGATAAGGACATCTGATATAAGGAGGACAGGTCCTGTGTCATCCTAATACTAGTGTTTCCCAGGTCGTGACACTATGTGACAGACTCTCAGTGACTCAAACACAGTGTTGGCATTATGCCTCCTGGCTTTTTTTTTACTGCACCCCCAGACCAGATAGGCTAGATCCGGGCTTGTGCCTCAGCACCTCAAAGCATGCATGTAATATGGAAATAATACTACTCAAGCCCAGTGGTGTACTTAGGTTCTGTGCTGCCCTAGGCAGCACAAAAACTGGACGCCCTCCCTGGCAAAGAGAGAGCCTATCACCGACCAATAACACCCCTGCCCCCCCCCCCCGGCGAAAGAGAGAAAGATACTCACCTTCACAGCTCTGGCGATCCCCAAGAACGACAGTTGGGTTCTGCATACACCATCAAAAAGCCCCCAGCCTCTCTCGGATCCCACCTGGTTCCCATGCCGCATATGTCCCTTCTTCCAGGGAGCAGTGCTGCCCCCCTAAAAATGTCGCCCTAGGCAAACGCCTTGTTTGCCTCGTAGTAAATATGCCCCTGCTCAAGCCACTGTGCTTACCTGTGCATGTTTAAATGGAAATCATAGGAAGCTCAGGCAAAAGCTAATCTTCCTTTTGCCTGATTGTAGTATTCAGCCAGATCTCCAGCAGTCTTTTGAATCACACACACTGCCTGATTGCTCTGTGACCCTATAAATATCTTTGTTTCTTAGTAATAAGCATAGTTTATGTGTTTTTTACCTTTACCTTATAGAAAGCCTTTACTCTAGTTATTAGTTTTGTTTAGTCTCTCTGTACCCTTTTATATGCAGTATCTTCAAGGGTCTGATTGCTGCACACACCTAAAACCTCCTAAAGTCAATTTGAACTGTACGAATTATGGCCGCTGACATTCTCAGCCTCCTCCTGAAATGTACATTTTGTAGCGGTCTATGGCTAGAGTACTTTTCATACTAGGACAGTCTGATGCAGTGCATTTATTGCATGTGCATTAATATGCTTTACGCCATATGTGAATATGTGTTGCGTTCAGGCAGCCCATTAGTTTCAGTTAGTTGGCCAACTTACTACAGCAGACGGAAAATGGGACCTGCACAAAATTTGGCTACTTCAGCACAGTATTGTATTGTTACATTTTATTGTTCACGTCACAAAGACATATTGGGGTGCAATTCATACTGAGTGCCACTGTAGTGCATCGATGGGCGTAACATGCTTTACTGCAGCACACTCACCGTAAGAAGGCTGAGCTGTATATTTAAAGCCCCACTTCAAGCAAAAAACTATTTTTTCATAGTACCTACCTCCCACTGCCCTCTAACCGTCGAAGTGGTATCAAAATGTTTTGTAACACGCCAACAGATGTCAGCACAAGGCTGCATGCACAGTCACAGGGAGCACCACCCTTCATAAGTCAATGTGCCAAAAACATTGTCCTGTGTACATCAGGAGCTGTGCAACTGGTGCTATTCTGACCACGTGCGATACCACGTCTGCTGTTTCATCATGGGCAGCAAGCTAGAACAAAGAGCAAATGTGAAATTCTGCGTGAAACTGGGCAAATCTGTCACAGAGATGTTTGACATTAGAGATGAGCGAATCGAACATGGCGAAGTGGAATTCGTTTCGAAGATCAGGAAAAATTCGATTCGCGCCGAATCCGAAAATTAGCAAACTTCGGATGCACGAATCGAATTTTCCCAAAAATGGCGGCGACATGTGTGGCGACGGAGCGGGGATCTCTGGGAAGGCGCGCTGACAAGGCGCCCATAATGCATTCATTCATGACGTGATCGCATTAGCCAATCAGCAGCCAGCCAGCCAGCACTGTGTAATGGTGGAGCTATAAATTGCGGCCATCTTACAATTCTCCATTAGCCTCCGGTCATTCAAGAGAGACAGACCTGTCTGTATTAGGGACAGAGTTAGGGCCAGAGAGACTTTAGGGCCACAGAATCGTTACTTAGGGACACAGAATCGTTACTCAGGGACACAGAATTGTTACTCAGGGACAGACACAGAATTGTTACTCAGGGACACAGAATTGTTACTCAGGGACACAGAATTGTTACTCAGGGACAGACACAGAATTGTTACTCAGGGACACAGAATTGTTACTGAGGGACACAGAATTGTTACTCAGGGACACAGAATTGTTACTCAGGGACACAGAATTGTTACTCAGGGACACAGAATCGTTACTCAGGGACACAGAATTGTTACTCAGGGACACAGAATTGTTACTGAGGGACACAGAATCGTTACTCAGGGACACAGAATCATTACTCAGGGACACAGAATTGTTACTCAGGGACACAGAATTGTTACTGAGGGACACAGAATCGTTACTCAGGGACACAGAATCGTTACTCAGGGACACAGAATTGTTACTCAGGGACACAGAATTGTTACTGAGGGACACAGAATCGTTACTGAGGGACACAGAATTGTTACTCAGGGACACAGAATTGTTACTCAGGGACACAGAATTGTTACTCAGGGACAGACACAGAATTGTTACTCAGGGACACAGAATTGTTACTCAGGGACACAGAATCGTTACTGAGGGACACAGAATTGTTACTCAGGGACACAGAATTGTTACTCAGGGACAGACACAGAATTGTTACTCAGGGACACAGAATTGTTACTCAGGGACACAGAATTGTTACTGAGGGACACAGAATCGTTACTCAGGGACACAGAATTGTTACTCAGGGACACAGAATTGTTACTCCGGGACAGACACAGAATTGTTACTCAGGGACACAGAATTGTTACTCAGGGACACAGAATTGTTACTGAGGGACACAGAATCGTTACTGAGGGACACAGAATTGTTACTCAGGGACACAGAATTGTTACTCAGGGACAGACACAGAATTGTTACTCAGGGACACAGAATTGTTACTCAGGGACACAGAATTGTTACTGAGGGACACAGAATCGTTACTGAGGGACACAGAATTGTTACTCAGGGACACAGAATTGTTACTCAGGGACAGACACAGAATTGTTACTCAGGGACACAGAATTGTTACTCAGGGACACAGAATTGTTACTGAGGGACACAGAATCGTTACTCAGGGACACAGAATTGTTACTCAGGGACACAGAATTGTTACTCCGGGACAGACACAGAATTGTTACTCAGGGACACAGAATTGTTACTCAGGGACACAGAATCGTTACTCAGGGACACAGAATTGTTACTCAGGGACACAGAATCGTTACTCAGGGACACAGAATCGTTACTCAGGGACACAGAATTGTTACTCAGGGACAGACACAGAATTGTTACTCAGGGACACAGAATTGTTACTCAGGGACACAGAATTGTTACTGAGGGACACAGAATCGTTACTGAGGGACACAGAATTGTTACTCAGGGACACAGAATTGCTACTCAGGGACACAGAATTGCTACTCAGGGACACAGAATTGTTACTCAGGGACAGACACAGAATTGTTACTCAGGGACACAGAATTGTTACTCAGGGACACAGAATTGTTACTCAGGGACAGACACAGAATTGTTACTCAGGGACACAGAATTGTTACTCAGGGACACAGAATTGTTACTCAGGGACAGACACAGAATTGTTACTCGGGGACACAGAATTGTTACTCAGGGACACAGAATTGTTACTGAGGGACACAGAATTGTTACTCAGGGACACAGAATTGTTACTCAGGGACACAGAATTGTTACTGAGGGACACAGAATCGTTGCTCAGGGACACAGAATTGTTACTCAGGGACACAGAATTCTTACTCAGGGACACAGAATTGTTACTGAGGGACACAGAATCGTTACTCAGGGACACAGAATCGTTACTCAGGGACACAGAATTGTTACTCAGGGACACAGAATTGTTACTGAGGGACACAGAATCGTTACTCAGGGACACAGAATCGTTACTCAGGGACACAGAATTGTTACTCAGGGACACAGAATTGTTACTCAGGGACACAGAATTGTTACTGAGGGACACAGAATCGTTACTGAGGGACACAGAATTGTTACTCAGGGACACAGAATTGTTACTCAGGGACAGACACAGAATTGTTACTCAGGGACACAGAATTGTTACTCAGGGACACAGAATTGTTACTGAGGGACACAGAATCGTTACTGAGGGACACAGAATTGTTACTCAGGGACACAGAATTGTTACTCAGGGACACAGAATTGTTACTCAGGGACAGACACAGAATTGTTACTCAGGGACACAGAATTGTTACTCAGGGACACAGAATTGTTACTGAGGGACACAGAATCGTTACTGAGGGACACAGAATTGTTACTCAGGGACACAGAATTGTTACTCAGGGACAGACACAGAATTGTTACTCAGGGACACAGAATTGTTACTCAGGGACACAGAATTGTTACTGAGGGACACAGAATCGTTACTCAGGGACACAGAATTGTTACTCAGGGACACAGAATTGTTACTCAGGGACAGACACAGAATTGTTACTCATGGACACAGAATTGTTACTCAGGGACACAGAATCGTTACTCAGGGATACAGAATTGTTACTCAGGGACACAGAATTGTTACTCAGGGACACAGAATCGTTACTCAGGGACACAGAATTGTTACTCAGGGACAGACACAGAATTGTTACTCAGGGACACAGAATTGTTACTCAGGGACACAGAATTGTTACTGAGGGACACAGAATCGTTACTGAGGGACACAGAATTGTTACTCAGGGACACAGAATTGTTACTCAGGGACAGACACAGAATTGTTACTCAGGGACACAGAATTGTTACTCAGGGACACAGAATTGTTACTGAGGGACACAGAATCGTTACTGAGGGACACAGAATTGTTACTCAGGGACACAGAATTGTTACTCAGGGACACAGAATTGTTACTCAGGGACAGACACAGAATTGTTACTCAGGGACACAGAATTGTTACTCAGGGACACAGAATTGTTACTGAGGGACACAGAATCGTTACTGAGGGACACAGAATTGTTACTCAGGGACACAGAATTGTTACTCAGGGACAGACACAGAATTGTTACTCAGGGACACAGAATTGTTACTCAGGGACACAGAATTGTTACTGAGGGACACAGAATCGTTACTCAGGGACACAGAATTGTTACTCAGGGACACAGAATTGTTACTCAGGGACAGACACAGAATTGTTACTCATGGACACAGAATTGTTACTCAGGGACACAGAATCGTTACTCAGGGATACAGAATTGTTACTCAGGGACACAGAATTGTTACTCAGGGACACAGAATCGTTACTCAGGGACACAGAATTGTTACTCAGGGACAGACACAGAATCGTTACTCAGGGACACAGAATCGTTACTCAGGGACACAGAATTGTTACTCAGGGACACAGAATTGTTACTGAGGGACACAGAATCGTTACTCAGGGACACAGAATCGTTACTCAGGGACACAGAATTGTTACTCAGGGACACAGAATTGTTACTCAGGGACACAGAATTGTTACTGAGGGACACAGAATCGTTACTGAGGGACACAGAATTGTTACTCAGGGACACAGAATTGTTACTCAGGGACAGACACAGAATTGTTACTCAGGGACACAGAATTGTTACTCAGGGACACAGAATTGTTACTGAGGGACACAGAATCGTTACTGAGGGACACAGAATTGTTACTCAGGGACACAGAATTGTTACTCAGGGACACAGAATTGTTACTCAGGGACAGACACAGAATTGTTACTCAGGGACACAGAATTGTTACTCAGGGACACAGAATTGTTACTGAGGGACACAGAATCGTTACTGAGGGACACAGAATTGTTACTCAGGGACACAGAATTGTTACTCAGGGACAGACACAGAATTGTTACTCAGGGACACAGAATTGTTACTCAGGGACACAGAATTGTTACTGAGGGACACAGAATCGTTACTCAGGGACACAGAATTGTTACTCAGGGACACAGAATTGTTACTCAGGGACAGACACAGAATTGTTACTCATGGACACAGAATTGTTACTCAGGGACACAGAATCGTTACTCAGGGATACAGAATTGTTACTCAGGGACACAGAATTGTTACTCAGGGACACAGAATCGTTACTCAGGGACACAGAATTGTTACTCAGGGACAGACACAGAATTGTTACTCAGGGACACAGAATTGTTACTCAGGGACACAGAATTGTTACTGAGGGACACAGAATCGTTACTGAGGGACACAGAATTGTTACTCAGGGACACAGAATTGTTACTCAGGGACAGACACAGAATTGTTACTCAGGGACACAGAATTGTTACTCAGGGACACAGAATTGTTACTGAGGGACACAGAATCGTTACTGAGGGACACAGAATTGTTACTCAGGGACACAGAATTGTTACTCAGGGACACAGAATTGTTACTCAGGGACAGACACAGAATTGTTACTCAGGGACACAGAATTGTTACTCAGGGACACAGAATTGTTACTGAGGGACACAGAATCGTTACTGAGGGACACAGAATTGTTACTCAGGGACACAGAATTGTTACTCAGGGACAGACACAGAATTGTTACTCAGGGACACAGAATTGTTACTCAGGGACACAGAATTGTTACTGAGGGACACAGAATCGTTACTCAGGGACACAGAATTGTTACTCAGGGACACAGAATTGTTACTCAGGGACAGACACAGAATTGTTACTCATGGACACAGAATTGTTACTCAGGGACACAGAATCGTTACTCAGGGATACAGAATTGTTACTCAGGGACACAGAATTGTTACTCAGGGACACAGAATCGTTACTCAGGGACACAGAATTGTTACTCAGGGACAGACACAGAATCGTTACTCAGGGACACAGAATTGTTACTCAGGGACACAGAATTGTTACTGAGGGACACAGAATCGTTACTGAGGGACACAGAATTGTTACTCAGGGACACAGAATTGCTACTCAGGGACACAGAATTGTTACTCAGGGACACAGAATTGTTATTCAGGGACAGACACAGAATTGTTACTCAGGGACACAGAATTGTTACTCAGGGACACAGAATTGTTACTGAGGGACACAGAATCGTTACTCAGGGACACAGAATTGTTACTCAGGGACACAGAATTGTTACTCAGGGACAGACACAGAATTGTTACTCAGGGACACAGAATTGTTACTCAGGGACACAGAATTGTTACTCAGGGACACAGAATCGTTACTGAGGGACACAGAATTGTTACTCAGGGACACAGAATTGTTACTCAGGGACAGACACAGAATTGTTACTCAAGGACACAGAATTGTTACTCAGGGACACAGAATCGTTACTGAGGGACACAGAATCGTTACTCAGGGACACAGAATCGTTACTCAGGGACACAGAATTGTTACTGAGGGACACAGAATCGTTACTCAGGGACACAGAATCGTTACTCAGGGACACAGAATTGTTACTGAGGGACACAGAATCGTTACTGAGGGACACAGAATCGTTACTGAGGGACACAGAATCGTTACTCAGGGACACAGAATCGTTACTCAGGGACACAGAATCGTTACTCAGGGACACAGAATTGTTACTCAGGGACACAGAATCGTTACTCAGGGACACAGAATCGTTGAATTAAAGAGTATGTCAGACAACACGCAGAGGAGTGGCAGAGGAGGCAATGTTTCAGGAGTGAGCAGACGTGGCAGCAGAGGAAAGGGTCGAGGCAGCACTAGTCGCAGCCAGAGGCCAGTGCTCCCGGTGTCATCCAGCGGTCGTGTCTCCACCGACAACCCTGCCGTCATCGATTGGTTGGCTCGGTCGTCTTCCTCTTCCCAGGTCACCTCTGACACCTACATCCAACGGTCGGTGGGTACGTCAGACACAACCGTTAGTTGGCATGGCCCGGGAGCAAGCCCACTGAAATCACGTGTCCTCTACCTGCCCCTGTCCTTTGGTGTTCCCTCACCAAGCGAAGTATCGCATGCTGTGGGCTCAGCCCCACTGTACAGTGAGGAAGAGCTAACAGAGGGTGGTCAGGAACGGGGGGAGACATCCGCCTCTTCAGCAGCCAGGCGAAGAAGTACTGGCGAGGAGAGTGGCTCGGTAGCCGGTCTAGAGACAGGTCTGTCTCCTGACCCACACGCAGCCGAGGGGGCTAGTAGTGAGGCGGAGACCCTAATTGATGATGATGAGGCTGATCGCACTTGGCAGCCTCGTCGTCATCTGCCAGGCCCGTAATCTGCCATGGGCCCCCGTACCGACTCCTCATGCTGCTGCCAGGCCCGTAATCTGTCATGGGCCCCTGTACCGCCTCCTCATGCTGCTGCCAGGTCCAGAGTGTGTCATGGGTCCCTGTACGGCCTCCCATTGCTGCTGTCTCCATCGCCACACTCTGCCATGTGCCACTTTCAGGTCTCCTCACACTGCTGGTGGGTTCCATTTTGTCATAGGGTGCTGGCAGATTACGGGCCTCCCATTGCTGCTGCCAAGCCCGTAATCTGTCATGGGCCCCTGTACCGCCTCCTCATGCTGCTGCCAGGTCCAGAGTGTGTCATGGGTCCCTGTACGGCCTCCCATTGCTGCTGTCTCCATCGCCACACTCTGCCATGTGCCACTTTCAGGTCTCCTCACACTGCTGGTGGGTTCCATTTTGTCATAGGGTGCTGGCAGATTACGGGCCTCCCATTGCTGCTGCCAGGCCCGTAATCTGCCATGGGCCCCCGTACCGACTCCTCATGCTGCTGCCAGGCCCGTAATCTGTCATGGGCCCCTGTACCGCCTCCTCATGCTGCTGCCAGGTCCAGAGTGTGTCATGGGTCCCTGTACGGCCTCCCATTGCTGCTGTCTCCATCGCCACACTCTGCCATGTGCCACTTTCAGGTCTCCTCACACTGCTGGTGGGTTCCATTTTTTCATAGGGTGCTGTATGGCCTCCCATTGCTGCTGCCTCCACCGCCACACTGTGGCTCCACACTCTGGTTTTGGCCCCGTGACTGCCCAAATGAGTGAAGTGTGCGGTGATTCTAAGATCGACGGTACTCATCTGCATGTCATACTGACTGACAGTATTATTTCTCTTCCCCAGCAGACTCCAAGGGCATTTAAATTAAAGGTACAGTGTTCTGCACTAATATAAAGGCTCTCTGAAGCCTAGAAACACCCTTTTTATAAGTTAAATTCGCAGCGAATATATTCGACTCGAATCAAATTTATTCCGCGAATTCGCCGAATCAGCCGAATCGAATTTTTGAATAATTCGCTCATCTCTATTTGACATGATTCTGCAAGTTTACGGCAATCCTGCAATGAATCTTTTGAGGTGTTGTGAGTGGCGCATGTGCTTTAAGAGCAGAAGAACATCACTGGAAGATAACGAGAGATCAGGAAGACCTTCAATGAGCTCAACCGTCGAAAATGTCAAAACCATTTGGCATTTGTACATGTTGAGAATCATTAGTGGTGATGAAACTTGGGTGTACGGGTTTCAAACAGAATTTAAATTTTTCTTTTTGTTCTAACTTGCTATCCATGATGAAATAGCAGATGGTCAGAATAGCACCAGTTACACAGCTCCCGATGTACACAGGACAATGTATTTTGGCACACTGACTTATGAAGGTCGGTGCTCCCTGTGACTGTGCATGCAGCCTTGTGCTGCTATCTGTTGGCATGTTACAAAACTAGTCTTGAAACTTTAGGGTACCACCTCGTATTCTAATAGTCTGTTTACCTCCCATACCAGGTGAAGGCAGATATACTCACCTAAGTACCCCATCCAGGTCCCTCACTGCTACCAGTTCTGATGTAGGGGACTGCTTATCCATCACTCCAGTGGTGATGTTGTCTCCTACTCTCTTTTGAGAGAATCCTGTCAATGGCCATCTAAGAAGAGGAGGAAACTCTGGCCAGGGATATTACATGATCGCAGCGGCAAAGAAGTTTACAAGGGGATTTCATTATTTATTTTAAATAATTTTACTAATTGAGTCAGCTTGAGGGGGGTGGGAGGTGAAATCCCAAAGTGGGGCTTAAATTCAGATTATTGACAAAAAGTATTGCAACTAGAGAAATTTAAATACATTTTATTGTTCCTTTTTAATTTTTAAACTGATCTTTTACAACTCATCAAATCAACAGCAACGTGAAATAATAAAGTCCTCCCATGGGATGCTATCTTTGTAATCTCACTGATTGGGATAAATAGAGCTCAGTGGTCTGAGAAGTGGTCCTACTGACAAGGCAATGATGGGAACCATTTCTCAGCAAGCTTTCTGAGAATTTTCCAGAAAAGACTTCAGGGAAGACTTTGCTGGCTTTGATTGGGCTTTAGGAGCACATGCTAGGCATAAAACAAGGGAGAAATGAGGGAAATCGAGGGGGTGGATTTGTTAGCAGCTGTGATGTTTATCTTAGCAGAAGATTTTCCCAAGGTGGGGTTTAGCAATCTGTCCATTTGTTAAATCAGATTCCGGAAATGCAAGAAGATACTTGTCCAATATTTAATTTGCTGCCTGAATTATCCAAAACTTAGATATGCTAAGTGTAGGGTATGTTTTTTGAAAATTAACACTTTTACTGTTTCACTAAAAATCATTAAAGTTCTAGATAACTTCCACACAGATGTCATGACTCATATCAGTCTTGTTTGCTAACCGAGTCTGCTGACCACCTGCAATCAACAAAGACCTTTAACATCAGTCTTAAAGTTGTGAAATTGTAATAACAAGCCTATGTGCCACACAGGAGCAGCCACTGGTAATGAACGGCGGTTTACAAGATATCCTGTTTGGACAAATGACCTGGAACTATTTTCTCTTTTTGAATAGTGGTCAGTTGGTGGTCAAATTAGTTTGTATACTTTGTATTGTAGAAATAATTTATCAGCATTTCAAAGGAGAAAATAAAATTGATCGGAAGATCTTGACTGAAATCCCTCAAAGGGAAACATCAATTTCATGTTTTGACATTTTGTTTGGACAAATGACCTGTAACTATTTTCTCTTTTTGAATATTATTATTATTATACAAGACTTATATAGCGCCAACAGTTTGCTCAGCGCTTTACATTATGGAGGGAGACAGTACAGTAACAATACAGTTCAATACAAGAGGGATTAGAGGGCCCTGCTCCTTGGAGCTTACAATCTAGGATAGTGGTCAGTTGGTGGTCAAATTAGTTTGTATGCTTTGTATTGAAGAAATAATTTATCAGCATTTCAAAGGAGAAAATAAACTTGATTTGGAAGATCTGGACAAAATCCCTCAAAGGGAAACATCAGTTGCATGTTTTGACATTTTGTTTGGACAAATTACCCGTAACTATTTTCTCTTTTTTTAATAATGGTCAGTGGGTGGTCAGATTAGTGTGTATAAGGGGCGGACTGACCATTTAGCTACCCGGGCATTGCCCGAAGGCCCTGGGTCAGTAGGGGGCCCCATGAGATGCCCTTGGTACCTTTCATAGGCTTTTGGGTGTGGTTTGAGTGTGGGCAAGGACACAAGGGGCTCCATGATTTCCTATTGCCCGGGAGCCCCATAAGTTGTCAGTCTGCCCCTGGTGTGTATACTTTTTATAGTAGAAATAATTTATCAGCATTTCAAAGGAGAAAATAAAATTGTTCAGAAGATCTGTAAGGAATCCCTCAAAGGGAACCATCCATTTCTTGTTTTGCCATTTAGCACTATGAACAAACAATGAACAATGCAATAGACAGGGATGGTTTGATTAAAGTCACATTATCTCCATTTATGTATTCTCTATTCATATATCCAGCAAGGGATAGATGAGGTGTATACAGCAGAACATTGTACATCTAAGTAAGGAAAAATAGTCAAAGTTATTCCTAATTTCATAATTTGCCTCTCAGCGTCAATGGGTGCACTCCCTCATTTGTAAGCTCCAATGACAAGAAACATAGGAGGAAGGAGAAAAAAGATAAACACAGGACAAATAACTGTTTGCCAGCATCTAGTTATCAGTATTGCCTGTAGGTCCCTGAAACTGATCTTTTCTCCATTACTACTGGCCTTCCCTGTCATGTTTTGCATTGTGTCTCTGTGTGGCCAAACTGGGAGAGTCAGGGCTTTGCTTCTTATTGTCAGAGTTGCCCCCCAGATGACTAGTGATAAATGTGAGAAAATACTGTAGCACTACCTCCTTAGGAGTTGCTGAATTATTTTCAGGTTCCCTGTCGCTCTTGACTCCACTCTGACAGCCCAACCCCTGCTGATGCCGCCATACACTTCTGGCCAGAGTAAACCCTCTGAATACCAGAAAACAGACTCAGCACAGTAAAGCAACATAGAGTAATAGGAGTGCAAATTATAACAGCTATCACTCTCTCACTTTGACCCAGAAGACCTCAGTTCTGAGATGTCTCCTTCCCCAGTGAGCAAAAAAAAAACTACCAAAAAGTAAGGCTAGCTCACTTTGGGCCCTCAGAAGCTGTTGACCCTGTCAAGTAGTTCAGGCGATGGAGAAAAGGTCCCTGATAAGATCAGGTATACCTGACCCCATGTAGCTGAAGTGCTAGGAATGCATGACTTGTCTCATATGCAGCAGAGTGCCAGTACTAGTGCCTCACTACCTTTCGGTGAACTGGTGAGCACCAGTGGGCTAGTACATCCTGGTCTTTTTCTTACCAGTACTGTCATATCATTTGGTGACATAGCGAATTCCATAAGTGCAGTACAAGCTGGTGTGGTGGCGAGCACAAGTAGCATCCTGCAGCCTCCAAGCTTTCGCACACAGACCCGTAGAGCCTATAGTATCCTTCCAGACATGCTTTCAAATCCTGATTGGCAGCCCACAGATTCTGCAACACCCATACTTACCCCGTTCACTGCCCAAACCGGAAACCAAACATTTAACTACTCCCCTTGTTTTTATGCAGCTGTTTTTCACAGATTTGTACAATTTGATTGTGGGCCAAAGCAATTTATATGCACAATATATTGGCATCAACCCAAATTCAGTTCTTGCCAGACAATTCTCAAGGAAATCTATTATGATTTTCGAATGCAAAACTTTTTTGGGCCTAACCCTCAACATGGGCATTAAAAAAAAGAATGAGTTGCGGTCATATTGGTCTACAGATCCAATTCATCATATGCCCATGTTCTCTTCTGCCATGACCAGGCATAGATATGAAACGATAATGTGCTTCATGCATTTCAGTGATAACACACTCTGTCATTCTCAGGCTGTCCCTGAAAATGACTGGCTCTACAAAATTCGTCCCCTCATAAACCACCTCACTGAGAGATTTGCAGATGTGTATACGCCCCAGCAAAACATCTGCATGGATGAGTCCCTCGTTCACTTTACTGGCCACCTTACATTCAAACAGTACCTCCCCAACAAGTGTGCCAGATCTGGGGTCAAACTGTATAAGCTCTGTGAGAGGGTCACATGCTATACATATAGTTTTAGGGTTTATGAGGGAAGAGAAAGTGAAGTAAAGTCCCCTGACTGCCCAGACTACATGGGGAGCAGTGGCAAGATAGTTTTGGACTCTGTGTCGTCTTTGTTCCATAAAGGGTACCACTTATATGTGGACAATTTCTATACCAGCGTGCCACTATTTAGACATACCGGAAAGTCTGCTTGAGAAATGATGAAAATGCTTGCACTGAAGTGGAAGGACAAACGGGATGTTTTCAACCTGTCTTCTATTCATGCAAACACGACAGTCCAAATTAGCATGGCATATGGCATTGTTGAGAAACCCCTCTGTGTCCACGACTATAACCTAACATGGGAGGGGTGGACTTCAATAACCAAATGATGAATCTGTAACTAGTTTCCCAGAAAGCTCGACACTGGAACAAAAAAGGTGTCTATTTATTTCAATTGACTATATATAACGCTTTTTTAATTTACAAAGCAACTGGATGAAGTGGATCTTTCCTAAAATTTCAGGAAGAGATCATCACAGCCCTTTTGAATCCAGAAGGTGCTGTGGCCCAATCGCTAAATCCAGATGAAGTTAGCTGACTGAATGAGAGGCATTTTCCCGGATGTCCTGTCTTGTACCCCAATCCAAAGGTCACCCCAAATAAGATGTTGTGTCTGTAGCAGACACGGAATAAGACGCAACACATGCTTTTTTTGTCCCTCCTGTCCTGGTCAACCTGGTCTCTGCCTCAAGGATTGCTTTCTTTGCTACCACACGCTACTGTAGTATTAGTATAGGGTACAGAACGGCGCAGTCTAGGGCACATATTCACCATTCTCACACAGGATCTCAAAAAATGTTATATAGTCAAGAAACTGTCTATCGTATTTTGAGAGACCCAAAAATCAGAGGCTGTTAGAAATTAAAAAAAATAATAAAAAATACAAAAAGTCATTTTATTGAGTTAATGTTCTATTGTTACTTTGTTTTATTGTTAACTGTTGTTGTTTGATTTGCAGGAACACCATTCATCTGCAACACTGTTCTGTTTATTCTGACAGCAATAGGATCTTGCTCTCAGAATAAACGTCAGTGTGTGTAGCGCTGCTGGATGAGATTTTCCATCTGCATTTAAAAAAAGAACATATATGCCCAAGAAAGGGGGGCCTGGAGTAATCAGTGGGTGGAGCGCTCCTATGGTTCGGTATATATTTTTTTTCATTTATTTTGGCAGTGATTTCTTCTTCCACATCGATCGATGTGAATGAAGGAATCTGTTTTTTTCAGCCAGCAGTCAGCTCTCATGTAAAAGCCATTAGCCATTGGATTGCTTTTACAAGCAGCAGAAGGGGACACCTCGTCCCATCGTGGAACCAGAGAATGCAGCCGCTGGTTCTGCCTGCTGACCCTAGAGCTGATCAGAGACCAGAATGGCTCCAATCATCTCTATGGTTTAAGAAACCAGATGGTACGAGCATTTCATCACTTCGGTTTCTCTGGATGTAAACAACGTCATTTTTAAAATAGGAAAGCATATGATCACACTAATCTTGGTATAATCAGATGTTTTAAGAGCAGAAGAAAGATTTAGAGTCTAATAGATCCCAGATTTCTCAGATAAGAGTACCTGTCACTGCCCATTGCTATCATAGGGGATATTTCCCTGTGATAACAAAAAACATGCTGAAAAAAACACATAAATATAAGGGACAATGTAAAAATAAAAAAAGCAAAATAAATAATTTGAAAAAAATTAAAGCACTCCCATCTCTCGTGCTTGTGCGCAAAGGTATACGCAAGCGTTGGCCCCATGTCGGTATGAAAAGAGCAGTTGCACCATGCATGTGAGGTATCATTGTGAATGTCAGATCAAGGGCAGTAATTCTAGCACTAGACCTCCTGTGTAAATCTAACGTGGTATCCTGTAAAGGCTTTTAAATGGTCGACTATGGATATTAAAAATGTATGTCGCCATTGCATGGGGCGTGTGCAGTCTTAAAGCATATCATGTTTGGTATCTATTTACTCGGCATAACATCATCTTTTATATTTTACCAAACAATTGGACAATATATTGTGTTTTTGTGCATTACAATTCAAAAAAGTGTATTTTTTCAAAACAATTTGATTTGAAAAATTGCTGTGCAAGTACTGTGTGTCAAAAAAATTGCAACACTCATCATTTTATTCTCTAAGCCCTCAGATTTAAAAACAATATATGGTGTTTGGGGGTTCAAAGTAATTTTCTAGCAAGAAATACAGATTTTTTTTTCATGTGAACAAATTGTGGCAGAAAAGGCCTTGTCTTCAAGTGGTTGGAAGAGTGGGTGATGTGTACTAATGTTGGGCAAAAAATGCCAAGATAGCACAACCCCCCCACCCAAAATAACATTTTGGAAAGTAGACACCCAAAACTATTTGCTGAGAGGCATGTTGAGTCAATAGAAGAATTTCATTTTTTACCACAAGTTTTTGGAAAATTACCAAAAAAAATTGTCACTTAAATGATGTATTGCTCACACCTATCATGGGTATATGTGGAACTACACCACAGGACACATTCTGCTGCTTCTCCTGAGTATGGGAATACCACATGTGAGAGACGTTTTGGCGGTCTAGGCCCGTACAAGACCCCAAAATTCAATGAACACCTTCAGACTTTTAAACGGCATAATTTTCTCATTTCACTTCCTGACTACCTATCACAGATTCAGAGGCCCTGAAATGTCAAAATAGTACAAACCCCTCCCCCCCACAAATGACCGCTTTTTGGAAAGTAGACACTCCATAGTATTTGCCAAGAGGTAAGGTGAGTATTTTGCAGATCTCACTTGTTGCCACAAGTTTTTAGAAAATGAAGAAAGAAAACAAAAATGTATTTTATCTTTTCTTTCTTTATTTATCAAACCCTTGTGACAAAAAAATGAGATCTGAAAAATACTCACCATGGCTCTTATTAAATTCCCTGCAATGTCTACTTTCCAAAGAGGGGTCATTCGGGGAGGGGGGCTTGTGCTATTCTGGCAATTCTATGATAGGTAGTGGGGAAGTGAAATGAGGAAGTTATGCACCTTCAGGCTTTCAAAGGGGTTAATGGTCCTAGGCTGCCAAAAAGTCTCATGCATGTGGTATCCCCATACTCGGGAGATGTAGCAGAATATATTTTGGGGTGTAATTCCACATAATACCCATGGCATGTGTGAGTAATACATCATTTAAAAGACAAAAAACGAAAAAAAAAATATTTTTGGGTCATTTTACAAAAATCTTTCATGGACTCAACACGCCTCTCAGCAAACAGCATAGGGCAGGGCTCAAAATTTCAAGTCCTGAGCTATTAGCCAGGCCTTAAAAGTTACTCACCACCAGTTGCCCCACCCAACCCCTACCCTGCCCCACCCCTAAACACACCCTTGTAAATGATCTCATGAAATGACACTGTTAAATGTTTTATGCAGAATAAAGTTACAAAAATAAATATTAAATAAACACCCATCAGGTGTCCTCCTTTGCATCAGGTGTCCCATCAGAGTCCCCCTTTACATCAGGTGTCCCATCAGAGTCCCCCTTTACATCAGGTGTCCCATCAGAGTCCCCCTTTACATCAGGTGTCCCATCACAGTCCCCCTTACATCAGATGTCCCCACATGGGACCAACTACTACCACACAATACTGAACTCTTTTGGCTTCACTCATGAACGCTATTGCTGCAGGACAAAATAGGAAAGAGGAGGAGGGGAGGGGGAGACATTTGGAATGAAGGGATGGAAGGATGAGAGGTATGGAAGGAAGGGAGAGATGGGAGGAAGGAAGGGAGGGAGGGTAGAAAGGAAGCAAGGTGAGAGGGAGGGAGGGAAGGAAGGAAGGAAGGGATGGATGGAAGGAAGGAAGGAAGGATGGGAAGAAGGAAGGAAACAAGTTGAGAGGGAGGGAGGAAGGGGAAGGAAGGAGGGAAGGTAGGGAGGGGAGGAAGGAAGGAAAGGAGGGAGGAAAGGAAATGGAGTAAAGAGAGGGGAGGAAGGAAAGGAAGGAAGGAGGGAAAGAAGGAAGGAAGGAATAAAGGGAAGGGAGGACAGGAAGGAAGGAAGGAAGGAAGGAAGGAAGGGAGGGAGGGAGGGAGGGAAGAAGGATGGAGAGAAAGAAGGGAAGGAAGGGAGGGGATTCAGAAAGGAAGGAAGGAGGGAAGGAAGGAAGGGAGGGGAGGCAGAAAGGAGGGAAGGACAGAAGGAAGGGAGGGGGGGAAGGAAGGAAGGAAGGAAGGAAAGGGAGAAAGGAAGGGAGGGAAGGAAGGGACAGGAAGAAGGAAGGGAGGGAAGGAAGGAAGGAAGGGAGGGGAGGAAGAAAGGAGGGAAGGACGGAAGGAAGGGAGTGAAGGAAGGAAGGAAGGAAGGAAGGAAGGAGGGAGCCATCTATAGGGAGTTCACTGCAATTGCACCTGTTTTTAATAATAAGAATAGGGAGTGGTTTGTTAATAAAGAATGCCATCTACCATTTCAGAACCATTTTAGCTTCCTGAAGAAACCCAGTGAAGGTCTCCTCCATTCTCTCCTTGATACACATATGCTTGTAAGTCTATTTATCATTTGTTAAAGTTATGATATACTGTATCTAGTTTGCATTTCACTGTATTTAATATGATTTGTAGGTGGCTATTTGCAACAAATGTATTCATTGTATGCATTTGTAATAGACATGTGTACAAGCATATTGTAACTTCAGTTTATGTGATTGTATTGCAATTTTACAGAACTATTCACAGAAGTAAATTCAGCTTTGAAATGAAACACAATGCTGCTCCTGTCAGTTTTGTTAGCTACCTGTTGGCTAACCATTAGTAGGCCAGTATAACCCCCTCCCCCATGGTTATCATTGTAAGCAGTAATTTCGCTTATTTTAGGTAAACAAAGAAAAGCTGAATGTATGGAGCAAACATGGATTTAACAAATGATTTAAATTTATATTTGGAATGTGCTTGTTAGTAATGTGTGAGACTGATAATTTCCAGGGTTCCTATTAATTGATAATTAATAATTAATTAGCCGCAGCTGCCTAGGTCCTAGCGCCTGCTGATTAGAGCGCATTGACATTCTGCGCATGCACAGACCCGTGCGCCGCCGTGATTGCTGACACCCCTCAAAGTAACTCAACACACAGCCATTAATGTCTAAACTGCTGGCAACAAAAGTGAGTACACCCCTAAGTGAAAATGTCCAAATTGGGCCCAATTAGCCATTTTCCCATACCAATGTCATATGACTCATTAGTGTTCAGGTGTGAATGGAGAGCAGGTGTGTTAAATTTGGTGTTATCGCTCTCACTCTTTCATAATGGTCACTGAAAGTTCAACATGGCACCTCATAGCAAAGAACTCTCCGAGGATCTGCAAAAAAGAATTGTTGCTCTACATAAAGATGGCCTAGGCTATAAGAAGATTACCAAGACCCTGAAACTGAGCTGCAGCATGGTGGCCAAGACCATAGAGTGGTTTAACAGGACAGGTTGCATTCAGAACAGGCCTCGCCATGGTCGACCAAAGAAGTTGAGTGCACGTGCTCAGTGTTATATCCAGAGGTTGGGAAATAGATGTATGAGTGCTGCCAGCATTTCCGCACAAGTTGAAGGTGTGGGGAGGGTCAGCCTATCAGTGCTCAGACCATACGCCGCACACTGCATCAAACTGTTCTGCATGGCTGTCATCCTAGAAGGAAGCATCTTCTAAAGATGGTGCACAAGAAAGCCCGCAAACAGTTTGCTGAAGAAAAGCAGACTAAGGACATGGACTACTTGAACCATGTCCTGTGGTCTGATGAGACCAAGATAAATGTATTTGGTTCAGAAGGTGTCAAGTGTGTGTGGCGGCAACCAGGTGAGGAGTACAAAGACAAGTGTGTCTTGCCTACAGTCAAGCATAGTGGTGGAAGTGTCATGGTCTTGGGCTGCATGAGTGCTGCCAGCACTGGGGAGCTGCAGTTCATTGATGGAACCATGAATGCCAACATTTACTGTGACATACTGAAGCAGAGCATGATCTCCTACCTTCATAGACTGGGTTGCAGGGCAATATTCCAATATGATAATGACCCCAAATACAACTCCAAGATGACCACTACCTTGCTAAAGAAGCTGAGGGTAAAGGTGATGGACTGGCCAAGCATGTCTCCAGACCTAAACCCTATTGAGCATCTGTGGGGCATCCTCAAATGGAAGATGGAGGAGCGCAAGGTCTCTATTATCCACGAGCTCCGTGATGTCGTCATGGAGGAGTAGAAGAGGACTCCAGTGGCAACCTGTGAAGCTCTGATGAACTTCAGGCCCAAGAGAGTTAAGGCAGTGCTGGAAAATAATGGTGGCCACACAACATATTGACACGTTGGGCCCAGTTTGGACATTTTCACGTAGGGGTGTACTCACTTTTGTTGCCAGACATTAATGGTTGTGTGTTGAGTTATTTTGTGGGGACAAAAAATGTACACTGTTATACAAACTGTACACTCAATAATTTACATTGTGGGAAAGTGTAATTTCCTCAGTGTTGTCACATGAAAAGATATAACAAAGTATTTACAAAAATGTGAGGAGTGTACTCACTTCTGTGAGATACTGTATATATATATATATATATATATATATATATACATATATCAGTTATTTTTGCATAATTTACTTGAAATCTTTCAGGTGCTACAAGAGAAATTTCACCTCCCACATCAAAAACATTTTAACAGGACTTAGTTGAGACATGTCCTAGCATGTCTGCTACTTCCTACTACTTTTTATTTTGTCAGTGAACAGGAAGAAATTGCTGATCTCACCCCCAGGGATAAAAACAACAATAAAAATCAGATGATAAAAAAGAAGATGAAAACCAGTGCCCAAGCCTTTCCCGGTAAAGCCAGCCATAGATGGATCAAAATTCGGCCAGTTAAGCAGGGATTGGACAAATTTTGATCCATCTATGGCCATTCAGACTAGAGAGAATCTAATGATCAGCTTTCTCAAATGGGAATGTTGAAAAATACTTACTCTATTAGCACTGCAGTCAATCGCAACACAATGGGGAGAATTCTTCCATCGACCTCGATTGTGTGGGTGTCCCTTAATTTTTTTTTATCAGCTGTCTTGCTGATCAAAAAAACCCAATCCATCTATGGCCAGCTTAAGAAAAGTTTTGGACTCCACCTTATGTTGATAACTTTCATATGAAGATTGAAAACACTAGGAAGGCTACAGTTTCACTTTAGCAAAAGTCTAAAAACTGATGTTCACACATGCCAAATGTTTTATGAGATTGTCTTTTTCCCTGAATAACTGTAATAAAATCCATGGAAAATAATGTTTCCAAACAAAGAAATCTTCCCTTGATGTGCATTGTCACTGTATTTAATATCATGCTGGCTGTGTGACAGAGAGCACTGGACCTCTCAAAATGTTTCTTCTGTATGAAATTTATTGTCTCTGATAGTACTCAATTGCTTTGTATATTGTTGGTTTTTAACCAACTGCAATCTTACTCACCAGGAGAAGCTCAATTTTATAAATAAACCAGTGAAACCTTTGGTAAAATAACACGCCAATTAAGATTAATGATCCTAACCAAATTACACTGACCTGCCAGACTAAAGATGGAATTCCAAACAGTTCAGAATTTATGAGTGCTTACTGGATGTCCCAAAGATAGTTTAAATAAAAACAGGTGGGTAAGATTTTTCCTGACACTTTAATGGGTATTTAAGGTCAAACCTAAAACTCATCTTATTCCTGGGGCTCTTACTGATGTAATCATTAGCTCTGCAATTGACACAAAAGTATCACAATACAATAAACTGTACATTTTTACTTAAACTAGAATTTTTACTAAGAAGTGCAAAAAAGTGTTGCAGGATTGATGTTATCTGTGTACATCTCCTATGTAAGTATGACGACTGTGTAAGTTTTATTAATGCTATAACATGTTACTTGGCTATATGCTTACATATGCATGTATTTACCCCTTATGTGTCTTTTTGAAAACACAAATAATACACATATGGCTAATCAAAAGCCACTTAAAACAGAAACACAATTGTAGGCATGTACATAATATTCATGCAAAATATTAAAAACAAAGATTTCTAACTCATCTAATGTTTTTCTTTTACTACCTCAAACTGTGTGGGACGCTAACCTTCAAAAATACAATTTACAGAAGAAGACAAAAAGAAAGGGTTTACAAGCATTTGAATTATACTTTACATATGCAGTAGAGAAAGTAGACATTCTGTAGAGTCGGAAAGTAGACATACTGTAGAGGCAGAAAGTAAACATACTGTAGAGTTGGAAAGTAGACATACTGTAGAGTCAGAAAGTGGACATACTGTAGAGGCAGAAAGCAGACATACTGTTGAGTTGGAAAGTAGACATACTGTAGAGGCAAAAAGTAGACATACTGTAAAGTTGGAAAGTAGACATACTGTAGAGTCGGAGAGCAGACATACCGTAGAGGCAGAAAGTAGATATACTGTAGAGTCGGAAAGTAGACATACTGTAGAGTCGGAAAGTAGACATACTGTAGAGGCAGAAAGTAGACATACTGTAGAGTCGGAAAGTAGACATACTGTAGAGTCGGAAAGTAGACATACTGTAGAGGCAGAAAGCAGACATACCGTAGAGTTGGAAAGTAGACATACTGTAGAGGCAGAAAGTAGACATACTGTAGAGTCGGAAAGCAGACATACTGTAGAGTCGGAAAGCAGACATACTGTAGAGTCGGAAAGTAGACATACTGTAGAGTCGGAAAGTAGACATACTGTAGAGTCGGAAAGTAGACATACCGTAGAGTCGGAAAGTAGACATACAGTTGCAAGAAAAAGTATGTGAACCCCTTGGGATTACGTGGAGTTTTGCATGAATTGGGCATAAAATGTGCTCTGAACTTCATCTAAGTCACAACAATAGAAGAACACAGTCTGCTGAACATAATACTACACAAACATTAGATGTTGCCATGGTTTAATTGCACATAACATGTAAACATTCACAGTGCAGGGAGGAAAAAGTATGTGAGGCCCTAGCTTAATGACTTCTCCCAGAGCTAATTGGAGCCAGGAGTGAGCCAACCTTGACTCCAATCAGTGTGATGATATTGGATGTGTTGCTGACAGCTGTCCTGCCCTTAAAAAACACACACCTGTTTTGGTTTTACTGGTTTCAACAAGCACTGTCTGATGTGAACCATGCCTCGCAGAAAAGAGCTCTCAGAAGACCTACGATCAAGAATTGTTGACTTGCATGAAGCTGGAAAGGGTTACAAAAGGTTCTCCAAAAGCCTTGATGTTCATGTGTCCACGGTAAGACAGACTGTCTACAAATGGAGAAAGTTTAGCACTGTTGCTACTCTCCCTAGGAGTGGTCGTCCTGTAAAAATGACTGCAAGAGCACAGCGCAGAATGCTGCATGAGGTAAAGAAGAATCCCAGAGTGTCAGCTAAAGACCTACAGAAATCTCTGACACATGCTAACATTTTTGTTGACATATTTACAATAAGGAAAACATTAAACAAGAATGGAGTACATGGGAGGACACCACGGAGGAAGCCATTGCTGTCCAAAAAGAATATTGCAGCACGTTTGAAATTTGCAAAACAGCACCTGGATGTTCCACAGCACTACTGGCAAAATATACTGTGGACAGATGAAACCAAGATTGAGTTGTTTGGGAAGAACACACAACACTATGTGTGGAGAAAAAAAGGCACAGCACACCAACATCAAAACCTCATCCCCACTGTAAAACATGGCGGAGGGAGCATCATGGTTTGGGGCTGCTTTGCTGCCTCAGGGCCTGGATGGATTGTTGTCATTGATGGGAAAATTAATTCCAGAGTTTATCAAGACATTTTGCAGGAAAACGTACGACCATCTGTCCGCCAACTGAAGCTCTGCAGAGGATGGGGGATGCAACAGGACAATGACCCAAAGCATACAAGTAATTCAACAAAACAATGGCTGCAACAGCACAGAATACGCCTTCTGGAGTGGCCCAGTCAGAGTCCTGACCTCAACCCGATTGAAATGCTGTAGCATGACCTTAAGAGAGCGATTCACACCAGACATCCCAAGAATATTGCTACACTGAAACAGTTTTGTGAAGAGGAGTGGTCCAAAATGACTCCAGATCGTTGTGCAGATCTGATCTGCAACTACAGGAAACATTTGGTTGAGGTTATTGCTGCCAAAGGAGGGTCAACCAGTTATTAAGTCCAAAGGTTCACATACTTTTTTCTCCCTGCACTGTGAATGTTTACATGTTATGTGCAATTAAACCATGGCAACATCTAATGTTTGTGTAGTATTTTGTTCAGCAGACTGTGTTCTTCTATTGTTGTGACTTAGATGACGTTCAGAGCACATTTTATGCCCAATTCATGCAAAACTCCACGTAATCCCAAGGGGTTCACATACTTTTTCTTGCAACTGTACTGTAAACCCACAACAACAAAAATAGTACCGCTCAAATGCCCCCCAAACCTGTGACAGATCCCCGTGTGAATAGAATGGTGCAAGACAGACAGGATCAGCCTGACAGGCTCTAGTAAACTTCAGCAAGATGGTGGCCATCTGCACACAGACGCAGGCTCCCTATTGCATAAATGTGAATAAGATAGGTGAAAGATGGCTTCAGCTCCTGTCCTCCACCTGTAGAGAACTCCTCAGACACACTTCATCCTTTTTGAAAGCAGCAACAACCTACAACTTTGATTAAAATAATATCTGGTGATCCTGCCAGAAAGGCCCTTCAGATTTTCTCCTGTGTTCTGTTTTGTCACTGAGTCACATGCTCTACCAATGGAAACTACAAGGGGCCATACCTATGTATATTGTAAAGGCATGGTCAACTGTTGTCACCATCGGGAAATGAACCCTAACAAATAATGTTCAGGCATTATGGGAGTGCCTGCATGTATACAGGAAGAGGCTGCAGGAGAACAGCGAAGCTGAGATGCAACAGAGATTGAACAAAAAGTGAATATAAATATTCAATAAAAATTTTTGTACTCTGTACACTGACTTGACCCCTGCACTATGTGTGTTACAAACTCCTGACCCCAGAACTCTCTGTGTTACACAACCCTGACCACCACACTCTCTGCATTATGCACTCCTGACCCTTGCACTTTCTGTGTTACGTACTCCTGACCCTTGTATTCTGTGCATCATATACTGTTAGCCCTTGCACTTTGTACATTATGCACTCCTGACCCTTGTCCTCTCTGCATTATGCACTCCTGACTTCTGCACACTCTGTGTCACATGCTCTTGATCCCCGCACGCTTTGCATTGTGCACTCCTGACCCTTGCACTTCATGCATGAAGCACTGCTGATCCCTGCACCATGAGAGTTAAGCAATCCCTGCATTGTATGTGACATGCAATCCTGAGCCTTGTATGCTCTGTGTTATGCACTTCTGAGCCCTTTACTCAGTGTAATACCCACTCCTGACCCCTGTACTCTGCGCAGTGCACACTCCTGACCTACATTCTGTGCAATACAGTTTCCTGACTCCTGCGCTCTGTACAATATGTACTTCTGAGTCCTGCTCTTTCAATGTTATGCTCTCCTAAGCCCTTCACTCTTTGTGATACCCACTTCTGACCCCTGTGCATTATGCACTCCTGGCCCCTTTAACTCTCTGTGAAACCTACTCCTGACCCGAGAACTCTGTCAGCTACTCCTAAGCCCTTTACTCTTTGTGATACCCGCTCCTGAACTCTGTGTGTTATGCACTCCTTGCCCCTTTAACTCTCTGTGAAACCTACTCCTGACCCCTGAACTCTGTCAGCTACACAATCCTAATTCCTGCACTTTCTGTGATTGCCACTTCTGACCCATGCACTCCCTGCACTCATGAGCCCTTCACTCTCTGTGATACCCAGCCCTGAACTCTGAGTATTATGCATACCTAACTCCTGAACTCTCTGAGATACCAATTGATTATGCACTCCTGAGCTCTTCACTTCCTGCGACACTCACTCCTGATCCCTGAACTATCTGGGATACTCACTCCTGACCACTGCACTCCTACCCCCTTCACTCTGTCTGATATCCAGTCCTGGTCCTTGCACTCTGTGCGATATGCACCTATGTGCAGGGCATACTCTGCATTAAGTACTCCTGACCCCCTATACTTTGTACGATATGCAATCCTGAGCCCTGTGCACTCTGCAATATACACTCCTGACTCCTGAACTCTGTGTGTTAAGCACTCCTGACCCAAGGCCGGTGCTAGACTATTTCGCTCCCTGGGCAAGACCAGCTACTTGCACCCCCCCACAAAAAATAAAAATTCAAAATAAGAAATCCTTGCCAACGTTTGCACTGTGTGCAGACTGACTGGGGAGCTGGGAGGAAATGATGTTGCGTGCAGCTGGGTTGCACAGCACTTCACTGGCCTCACACAACACCCTGTGCGTTACGTGCTTCTGAGCCCTACATCTGTATGTTATGCACTTTTGATGTCCACACCCTGTGCGCTACGTGCTTCTGAGCCCTACATCTGTATGTTATGCACTTTTGACGTCCACACCCTGTGCGCTACGCGCTTCTGAGCCCTACACTCTGTATGTTATGTACTTTTGACGTCCACATCCTGTGCGCTACGCGCTTCTGAGCCCTACACTCTGTATGTTATGCACTTTTGACGTCCACACCCTGAGCCCTATCGTATATACACATGATTTTGTGCAGCCCTGCTGCCCTGTAGTTCTACTATAGGGCAGTGGGGAAGTGGTTAACAATCCTAGCAACACCCCTGCTGTAAAATTAATTTATATTTAAATAAATATGTTACTGCAATGCTTCAAAGGAAGCACACAGGCTTTTTCAGAATCAAGCCAGTGTAAAATGTGACTGATACCAGGGCATTGAACATGTGGTACTGCTGGAAAATTGTTGAACTCATGTTTGGCCAGTGGTGATTGGTCAGAAGCAATGATCAAATGGTAATCTTCCACTTGGCTATGCAACCAGTTGCCTCAACATCTGTCACCATAACCTGGCACTGGCAAGATCTTGGAAACACCTTTTTCATAAACAAGCTAATGTTTTCATTTTCCAGTCATTCTCATAAAGCACATTGGCACAACATTTGAAATTTAAGCAGCAGTCTTTCATCACTTTCACTGTATTAAGCTTTGAAACTTGAAAACTTGGGCATCAACCCAATGTTTATTTTCCTGGGACAATCCATTATAGGAAACAAAATAAAAATTTTGAATGACCTGGTAAACCAGCAGGAGTCCACTCATTAAGGCACTGGATCCTATCACAGTTGTAAACTGCTGCCAGAAATATTGCATATGAACAACAGAACAATAATCAGAACATTATTTTAGTTCCCTCAAAAGCCCAGCTAGCAGAAAAATATGTATACTGTTTTTAACTCCATAAGTCCACATGTAGACACACATTCTAAATTGTCACTTGCCTAGGTAAGAAGACTTTGAAGGTTTATCAACTATGCATATCACCATTTGGAAAGTAAACCATGCCACTAGATCATGTCACACATTATTTTATAGCATTTAGATGGAGCTATGTGTAGCACACCCCCTAAAGAGCTGCTGGTAATTTGGGTCTATTTCCTTCCCTTAGGATACACACAGCCAGGTACATAGCATTTTCGGCAATTTTTCTCTGGGGAACAGCAAAGTTGAATGGGGATAGGGAGCATGGGATATCTCAGAACTCAGGACTGCTAACTTTCTGGCTGCTCTTGCCAAACACTTGAAACCTGTATAACTCTACCTGCACTTGTACAACACCCAACCCCTTTCACCCTTGGCTGTACTTGCACAGCTTCTGGCAGCATTTCTCCCACTAAAAAGTCCCAAAGAATTTCTATGCTGCCTGTGACCTATCCTCTTCCCAGAGACTACAGCACCACACAGTCACTCTTGGAGCACTGGGATTTTGTACTCTCTCAGCCACAGGATCATCGGTTGCCTCCTGCTGATACCTGTTCTGTTAGTCGATCCTGCTCAGATGCTCACACACTGTAGTTAGTAGCAGACATTTTTATTAGGTGCTCCTAGCTGCCATTATACATGTGTCTGCATTAGAACTACAACCAAAGAGAGGCAATAACACAGTTGTACCAGTATCTAAGTAGTGAGACCCCTAGAGGCCATACACAGCATATAACATATTGCTACATCCTTTCTCTTTTAAATAAAAGAACAATGAAATATAACAAACGCAAAATGGTGAAGTAGAACATAGCTATAAGTTAAATATAATCCTTGAGGTGAGCCGGCTTTCTGATTGTTCTGCCAGCTTGCGTAACATATGAGGTTTCTTCACAGAAATCTTGGTGTTCTTCTGATTCTGGCAGTCTATTTTCTGGGACTGTCTCTCTCTGCCTAGAGACCTCCCTATGCTCCTCAGCAGTCCCTGTTTCTTTGTTGCTGGTATTCATAGTCTCATTGCTTTGAGTGTCCATGTACTGTTCCCAGGGCCCTGTATCATCTCCTTCTTGTGTTTTTCTCAGATGTCTCCGATTTCTCCTCCATCTTCTTCCTTCCTCTGTTATAATTTCATAGGACCGTGGTCCCAATTTCTGTACAACCTTTGCTTTTTTCCAGTGTTTGTCATATTTGCGTATTGGCTGAATCCGTACATTATCATTGCTCTTGAGAACAGGCAGATCTTTTGCAGATTTATTATAATAGAAAGCTTGCCTATCTTGATTCTTTGTTAGTTTGGCTTTAACATTGCCCACAAGCTTTGGCTTTAGTAGTTGACCTGCAGTTGGTAAGAGAGTCTTTGTACGTCTACTCATAAGCCGCTGTGCTGGACTGGTGTCTAGGCCTTGTGTAGGTGTGTTTCTGTGGTCCAGTATAGACAGGTATATCTCTGTACCTGCCTGTTTTGCCTTTTGCATGAGTCTTTTGGCTGTTTTTACTGCTGACTCGGCTTTACCATTACTCTGTGGATATCCAGGAGATGATGTCTGGTGCTCAAATTCCCACCTCTCCCTGAATTTTTTGAATTCTTCCGATGTAAATTGAGCGGCGTTGTCAGAGAACACAATATCCGGAATGCCATATCTGGAAAAATGGGCCTTGAGTTTTTTAATTACTGTTTTGGCCCTTGTGTCCTGTAAGTAGTCTGTCTCCCAGAAGTTGGAAAAATAGTCCACAGTTACCAGATATTCCTTGTCGTTCCACGTGAACAGATCTGTTCCTACTTTTGACCATGGTCTGTTTGGAATTGTATGTGGTTGCAATGTCTCTTTCGGTTGGTTATCATTGCACTATGCACATATTTCACACTGTGCTATAAAGTTTTTTATGTGGTCATTCATTCCAGGCCAATAAACATATTCTCGTGCACGACGTAGACATCCTTCTACACCTAAGTGAGTCGAGTGCAATCTTTCTATAATGTCTCTTCTAAGGGATTTTGGTATGACAGCCCTTTCTCCTTTAAAGATGATTCCATGCTGCACAGAGAGTTAGAGTTAACGCTCTGCTTGCATATGTGATTGGCTGTTTATCCTGCATTAGTGTGGCTCCAAGGCCGGTTTCTGAGGCATCACATTGTACTACCGCTGCTTGATCTGGATCAAAATATTTTAGCGTTGCTGCGTCTGCAATAGCATTTTTCACTGACTGAAAAGCAGTTTCATGGCTTTCTTCCATTCCCAGAGTACGTCTTTGTGAGTTAGCTGTCTCAGTGGCTCACACATGTCTGATAAATGCTTGCAAAATTTGGAAAGATAATTCACCATGCCCAGGAATCGTTGTACTCCACGTATATCTGTAGGTGTCGGCATATCCTGTATTGCCCTCACCTTCTCTGGATCGACTTTAACACCATTTGAGGTAAGAAGATGTCCAATATATGGTACTTCTGTCATTTTTAGTTTGAATTTTTCCAGGTTCAGTTTGATTTGTTTTTTTCTACATCTGTCTAAGAATTGTATCATCTTTTTATCGTGATCCTTTGTTGCGGATTCTAGATCATCACCTTCCCCAACTATTAGTATATCGTCTGCTATTATTTTTACTCCAGACAGTCCTTCCAAAGCTTGCATCAATTTTTGTTGGAACACTTCTGGAGCCGGGCTTACTCCCATTGGCATTCTCAGCCACTTATAGCGTCCAAATGGGGAAGAAAATGCTGTTAATAAACTTGATTCTTTATCCAGTTCCACGTGCCAGAACCCATTTTTCACATCACATACCGAAAATATTTTAGCCTTTGATAGATCTGGTAGAATATCTTCTATTGTTGGCATTGGATAGTGATTTCTTTTCAGGGCCTTGTTCAGTGGCTTAGGATCAATGCATATTCTTAACTTGCCTGATGGTTTTTTCACTACCACCAAACTGCTTATCCAGTCTGTGCTTTCCTGTACTGGTGCTATCATACCTCTGCTGTGCAAATCCTGCAGTTCCTCTTTAAGTGGTTGCATTAAGGCTACAGGTACTCTTCCTGTAGGCAGTCTGGTAGGCTGTATTGTATGATCAATTTCTAGTTTGTATTTACCTTCCAGGCACCCATCACCTTCAAATAAATCAGCATACTCTGTTTTTATGTGGTGAAAATCCAAAATGTATTCTGCCTTTTGTTTAGGATTTTGAGTATTCTCAGAAACTTCCAGAGCCATGATGTTATGGGACTGCACCTTTATTAAGTCCATAGCCTGAAATGCTTTAACTCCCAGCAAAAGAATGTGATCGTCCTCCTGCAACACAGTAAACTCCACTCTGTAGCTCTTTCTGTTACGTGGATTTCTTAATTTTAGCTTGCATGTTCCCATTGGTTTCAGAACACTTTTGTTGTACATGACCAGTACCTTATCAGTGGGCTCAATGGGAACCTGTTTGTTAAGCAGAGTAAATGGAATGACATTGCAGCTTGCTCCACAATCCAGCTGAAATCTTATGTGCTGTTCATCCACCATAAATATGGCAAAGAGCTGCTTTGCATCATTGGCTACTAGCTGTTTGACTACATTGGCGTTCTCTGTTGCAGACTGCAGCTGCAGCCATGTGATGCCCTCTGTGCTGTCCTCGTCTGTGTCCTGAGTCACTGTGTGGACTTGTCTGTACTGTTTGCTGGTTTTGAATCTGCACACAGCTGAAAAGTGGTTCATCTTACCACAAGTCCTGCAGGACTCCCCATACGCTGGACATTTCTCTTTGTCTCTTTCATGTCTTTTGCCACAGTATTTACACTGGACTGAGCTCACAGGGAGCCTGGACCTTGCTCTGCCTTTCACAGATACTGCATGTACTGAGGCATCACTGGTGCCCTCCATCATCTTCAGCCTGTCTTTAGTCAGCTCAGCAGCCCTGCAGAGTTGTATACATTTCTCCACAGCCAGCTCTTCCTCCCTCAGTAATCTTTCTCTGAGGTGAGAGTCTCTGATGCCACACACTATCCTGTCTCGGATAAGGGAGTCCCTGATGTCCCCAAATCCACAGGTTGCAGCCAGTCTCCTCAGCTCTGTCACATATCTGTCCACACTGTCCCCAATCTCCTGATTCCTTGAGAAGAACTTGTATCTCTCCACTGTCTCATTCTTTTTGGGGTCACAGTGCTTATCAAATGCTTGCAGTATGTCTGTCAGTGCCATGCTGTCTGTGAGCAGGGTCTCGGCTAGTTCTCTGCCTTTTTCCCCACTCAAGTAATAAAACAGCTTTACTTCCCTCTGCTCATCTCTGGGTGCCACTGTCAGGTCCACATACAGAGTAAACTCTTCCTTCCAGTGTCTCCATGTCTGTGAGAGATTGGAAGAAGTGACATGCAGTCTCTGAGGGGGTTTCAGGCCACTCTCCATAGTGCAGTCTGATAGGGACTCTGTACTTACAGTTGCTGATTCTCTGTACAGTTCTAGTGTCACACAATCTGTATTTGTAGACAGAAGACTTGCTATTCAGAGGTCCAGTGCCCAGCTGCCACCATGTTCTGTTAGTCGATCCTGCTCAGATGCTCACACACTGTAGTTAGTAGCAGACATTTTTATTAGGTGCTCCTAGCTGCCATTAAACATGTGTCTGCATTAGAACTACAACCAAAGAGAGGCAATAACACAGTTGTACCAGTATCTAAGTAGTGAGACCCCTAGAGGCCATACACAGCATATAACATATTGCTACAATACCAACCAGACTTTTTCCCGTGAGGGAGACAAAGATTCTCTCCCACAGCTCCCTTCCCTGCTTTCTTCCCTTGAGCTTCTTCCTGACCCCTTGGATTTTTGGTGTTCTCTGCAATTACACCCTCCAGATAAGCCTAGCTGGGATCTCGGTGTCTTCAAAGTGGCTTCTCTCCCTGGCATCTGCCCAGAAGGGCAAGACCCCTCAACAGAGATCTTCTCCAGCAGGCTGGACCCTGGAATGCTGTCTTACACCAGCATACTGCAAAAAAAGGTTTAGTAGGTGGAGGGTATTGTTTTTGAATTACCCCCTATTTTATTTTCACTTTATATTTTATTGTTTTTTTTTCCTACATATTGGCACTTGATCAAGATTATCAAGATCATAGCTCAATTCGTCCCCAACATGTCTGAAAGTGTCTTCTTCAACAGGAATTACTGCAGCCCCGATTCTGTTTTTGAGGTCATCCAAGTCAGCGGGTAATGGTGGAACATAAACACATTGTGTTACATATCCCCACAAGAAAAGTCCCAGGGTGTAATAATCTGGAGATCTTGGCAGCCAAGAATGTAGTGCCAAGTTTTGGGGTCCTGCACAACCTATCCAATGTTGAGGCAATATTTAATTTAAAAACCGACGAACTTGGTTGTGCCAATGTAGTGGTGCTCTATCTTGCTGAAAAATGAAATCTTAAGAGACTTCATTAAGTTGTGAGCATTTCAAGATAGGAATGTAAAAAAAGAAAGGGCCATAAACCTTTGTAAACGAAACCACACAAAACACATTCATTTTTGGTGAATCTTGCAAGTTCGTGTGTTTTCTTCAAGTTCCCATATGCAAACATTGAGACGCGAAACTTTACCGCTTAGATGAAGTGTTGCTTCAACACTGAAAATCAACCGTGGTAAGAATCTGTCATCCTCCATGTCATCAAAGAGCATATGACAGAAATTCACAAGTAGTACAGATTTCATTCATTGGCGGTGCGTGGTTGCACAAATCCAAGGTTTTAAAATTGGGTCATTCTTTTTGAAACACACTGCATAGTTCAGGAACTACTGATTCCTACTATTCATAATCATGTGCTTCTTTGTTCACAATTAATATTGCAGGTTTTTTTTACAATGCAGGGCACTGTTTACCCTGTTTTTTTAACTTTATTGAAATGTCACAAATGTGACATGGTATTTATTTATTTTTGTTTACAAACATTTTTATTGAGAGGCAGACTACAAAAACCGTACATCATCATGAAGTAGAATGCACAATAAGAAAAGGGCACATAGGTAACTTACAGTAATATAAAAACAATCCTAAAAAAATAAAGATCAAGTACATGAAAGAGGTAGGCAGCAATATAGGCAGAATAACCACATAACTTACAAGGAATCAATACAAATCAGCATTTGATAAACATTCAATCCAGCATTAAGTGTTGATGCGTTTTCCAACCATCCCATTTTTTGTTGAATAAATGCATTCTATACAGTAATGTATGCTGAATACGTTCCATGAGAATGAGCATGACCATATCGACTCTCTGCAAAACAGAGGCCAAAGGGACTACCAGTGACTTCCAATGAAGGGCAATGCAAATCGTGTGAATTAGCCTCATTAGGTTGGTTGGAACCCAGGAATTGGATGCACCCAATAAGCAATTTTACAGTGACAAATCCACCGGAGAACCCGCCAAGGCAGAGGCCACCCCTGAAATCTTACGCCAGATGAAGGAAAGACCAGGACAAGCCCAAAACATATGCACAAGGGTACCAGCAAGGCCACAACCCCTAAAACAGAGGTGCGAAGTTCCAGGAAACATGACATGTAGTCTAGAGGGGGTATAATACCAACGAGTTAATACCTTAAGGGCCGTCTCATGGACTGAGAGAGATCTAGAGCCCCTACGTATATTATCCACCATGGAGTCCCTATGTATATTATCCACCATGGAGTCCCTACGTATATTATCCACCCAGTCCTCATCTGAGAATGTAATATTAAAACCAACCTCCCATTTCAGCCTATATGAGGGAGGTGAGGGAAAAATGGTATTCGAAAAAGAGCAATATAAATCTGAGATAAGACCCCTACCCCTAGGCGAGTCATGGCAGATACGTTCAAAATAAGTAATCGGGGACGAGGGGGTCAATCCAAAATGAAGGCCAAAAAAATGTCGTATTTGCAGAAAGCGATAATGTTCACAAAGCGGGATATCAAAAAGCGAATGTAACATATAAAAGGATATAAAAGACCCACCTTTCTGAAAATCTCTCTGATAAGAGATTGTATTTATTTCTAGTGTAGAAACAGATAGAGAAACTGATGGACACAGCTTTGGACTTTTGCAGAAAAATGGATACAGTATGCATTTTTTCAAAACGCAGTGCTCTGCATTCAAGGGCTGTGTTCTATTTTGAACAAAATGCATACCGTGTTTTCCCGAAAATAGGACAGTGTCTTATATCAATTTTAGGTAGAAGAAATGCACTAGGGCTTATTTTCGGGTAAGTGTTATTTTTATAGACTTTTATTTATTTTTATTCACTTGGTGACACCCCGTCCGATGATCCCCGCAGGATGGATCGGATCTGCGGATTGAGCATAATGGATCGGACTCCGATCCATTATCCTCCCCAATCCGCAGATCCTATCCATCCTGCAGGGATCGTCGGCATGAAACCTAAGTGATCTCTCTAGCAGCTCCACAAAAAGGTACGTTTCTTCCCTTTCTCCCCTCCCCCTCTCTCTGCCCTCTTTCCCCCCCCCCCCCTCGCTCTCCCCTCTACCTACTACTCAATGCCTGCTTATTTCAGAAGCGGCACATACAGGGACGGACTGAGTCTCTCATGGGGCCCTGCAGTGACCCCGAGTCCTCGGATAGTGCCCGAATGGTCATTCCGCCCCTGGTGGACGTAGGTCTTATTTTCGGGGGAGGGCTTATATTAGCGGTACCTCAAAAAGTACCGCTAGGTCTTACTTTTGGGGTAGGTCTTACTTACGGGGAAACACGGTAGAAACAGTTGTTTTCTTCATGCCCTTGCAGAGGGCTGTATTTTTCTAGCATGCAAAAATAGAGATCATATAGTGTCAATTATATTATATATGGGGTACACAAGCCCTCAAGACTCTGGAAGTTTGTCTGCTGAGGTTGACTGAATGGTTTGTTACTTCTGCCAGCCAAGAAATCTTTTAAATTGGAAATAATTCACTTAAAATTATTAAATTACTAGGACTAATTAATACATTTACTCTTTCACTGCTTCTAGCTGGCCAGGTCCATATGCCGTACGGACCTGCATTCCTTCTCTGCTATAAGCTCATGGTCACTTCAGTGACCATGAGCTTATACCAGAATTACTCTGCTAAACAAAACAATAGCTCTGATTAGCGGCTAACAAGCCACTGATCAGAACTATTAACCTAAAAAGTGACCTCTTCCCCCAACCTGCCGCTGCTGCTGTGCTTGTCACTTCTCGCTAGCTGCTTCCTCGCCTCCACTTCCCTGCAATATCTGCCAGACAGTGTCCCCCAATGCTAATTTCCTCCCCAGCACCGGCTTCCCGCCAGCACTGATCCCCTGTGGCCCGGCCTCATGTAGTGGGTGAAGGAATCAGCCTTTCAGCATTACCATACCGCCATTTTGTCTCTTAGCCTAAAAGTAGCCATCTTGTGCTAAGAATTAGTAAAGGCCATCTTGTTTAAATGATAGCTTAAGTTAAGAATTATTTCATATTTGTTAAAACATTGTATATTCTCTGTCTTTAACTTAAAAACTAACTTCCTCTTTCTTTTGTATGTTATCTTTTTTCAAGAAACTCTAAGGTTCCTCTTTTATCTCATATTCTCAAGAAACCTAAAGAACTTCCTTTTTCTCTTAAACTCCACGTTCTCTTTTTTCTTCTTATCAGGTTAAACTGAAAAGTTAGTGGTGAGGCAGCATCCTGAGTATATGTTAAAAATAAATATTTATTTTTCTTAAGAACTTGGAATTTACATAAGTGTTTAAGAGTTCAAATATGACGTATATCAAAAATGATTGGCCATGACTGACGCATGTAAAACTTGATTGGTTTATGCATATCTGATATTTGATTGGCTTCTATATTTTATGCATTGTTTGAAGTTTCTTATATAAGCTGAAACACGGAAGAATAAATTCAGTTCATTCTGAGATACCACCTTGTGTCTGCGTTTCCTGTGTGTCTCAGGGTGGGCTCCAGGCCTGAGGACAGTCACTGATCAAGCCTGGGACTGATGGGGGTCAGTGTCTTGAGAGGGATGAGAGTCTAATTCCTTTCAGCTGGGGGCTCGTATCCGGGATGAAATAATCACCCTTCGGTAGGTAATCAATCTGTCTTGCCGTAAGGCTGTGATAAAATTTCAGGCCCTTTGTTGCACTGGACCTTGCATCATAAGACGCCAGTGGCCAGGCGCAGTGTGCTTTTTGGAAGCACCAGGTCTTTTGGGAAGACCAGAGCACTTTGTAGAAGTGCAAGTCTCTTAGAGAAGGGACTAAAAGAGTTTCTTTGAGAAGAAACCAGGGAAAGTCCGGGTTGATCAGTTTTGTCCTGAAATTCTTTGCTTTTCTTCCTATCGCATAGAAGTATAAGATAATTTGTTTGTGTGACACAAGTGTCCAGGTGGTAAGTGTATGGACCAGAGGTCACTGAAGGTTTTGTCAACTTCCGTGTAACACGCCCCACCCCTCCAGCTAAACCTGATTGGTTGATGACCTGGGGAAGGTGAAGGTATGGTGACACTGAGTTGGGTGCCTATGTAAATGTCTTGTTCAAATTGTGTTGTAGGCTTATTGTTAGAAAAGGTTGGACATAGTCAAAGTCAGGATATTATTAGAAGTATTGTATATCCAGGTTATAATCTCCACTTTTGGTCAACCACTAGAGAGAGACCAAATAAATATCTTAAGTCCAGACATTTTTATAAAGTAAATTGTCATTTGGAAGTTGACCCCTGTCTTTTGGGACAGCCTATAGGACAGATTTGTAACACAGACCTTTGCAAGTGTAAAACATGGGGAGTAGTCAAAGTAAGGATAAACTCCCTCCCCCAAATGTTGGTGAGACATGTAAAGATTATGTAGCCCGTATCTGTGGGACAGATTACTATCTAATTAACCCCTGGGTGGATAAATTAGCGGACTGGAGTGAATTAATGGGTAGTGTTGACCCGTTCCCCCGTGATGGGAGTAATAATACTTTTCATATGGATATGGTTAAGGGTCTCTGTTTATTAGATAAACAGGCGTTTCCATGGTATGAGGGAGATCCTGCGTGGGACCAGAAATACATGACCAAGGGAGGACAAAATTGGATAGAATTTGCTCCTCTTTGGTTTCATAGACAAAATGGGAAACAAAATAAAGCCAAAGTTAGAAATATAAATGCAACAAAAATACATGCATTGGAGTCAGAAATAGACAGAACCACACACCCCCTCATGCCATCTCCTCCCCCATATGTCCCACGGCCCACAAAACTTTATCCATCTCTTACTGAAGAGGATATTGATTTTTTTAGCCGGACATTATGCAGTCCAGAATCCCACTGCACCTCCAGCACCTCCAGCACCTCCAGCACCACCACTTTCACAGATCTACCAGATACCTAGTGCAGTTCACATTTCTGCCACACAGCCTAGTACAGTTCAAACTCCCGCAGACTCCCAGGGTGTGGTTCAAATTCCTACCACACAGGGAGCGACAGGGGGAATAGCTGTTTCTTCAACTACTGAAGCAGATGACTCACTTGTTGAAGAATCCGCTAGTTCAGGCTCTCTGCTGTTCAGAGCAGCTAATAGTCTAGGTATAGTGGACATGCTAAGTCCATCACACACACGCCATAATACCCAATATGGTATTGATTCCAATACACAACAAATGCCCTTCATGACAATAGGAGACAATCTATTGAAGAAACCCATTGAGATAGAAGACATAAATAGGATTGTCAAACACTGTCCAAAGCCTACTGTTTCTTCAATGGCTACAGTGAGCTATTTGAAGAAAGCATGTAAAGGTAGAAATTACACACAAGAGGATATGCGCCTTATCCTCGATGGAATATTGGGACAAACTTCCCCTTGGAATTGGGGTAATGTTATGACCATATCCATCTTAGAAGCAGGTGACACTACTGCCACAAATTATCAATTAAACACAGAAGATGGTAGAAACAATATGTGGAGAGAGATTTCTGAGGAAATGGAAAGAGCTTTCCAATCTAGATCCTCCCTCCCTACCGCAGTAGCCTGCAAGCAAAAGTCAGGAGAAACTGTATTAGACTTTTAATGAGACATGGACACAAGAGGCAGGACTGACATTGCAAGACACCATGCATAGCCTACTGATTCAGACTTTCCTGTCCAATCTAAAACCCAGTGTCATGTTAACTGTAAAACAGATGATTTCTGAATGGCCCACTTGTACCAGAGCACAATTTCAATTGAAATTGACTGAGAAAGATGCTGCTGGATGTCTCGAGATACCCAAGGCGGTGGCCACTCATTTTCAGGAAGATCCCTTTCCCCGCAGAAACCCACAGTACAAGAGAAGGGGTGGTTTTAATAACCGAGGTAGAGGCCGGTTTAGGGGAAGAAGAGGGGATAATAGGGGACGGGACACGGGTTGTTTCAATTGTGAGGCTGAGGATCATTGGAGAAATCAATGTCCATATGAAACTCAGGACCACGCCCAGCATAGCCCCTCCCCAGGCCAACCACAAAGGGACCTCCCACAGCAGAATGTGAGGTTTCCTATCTCTTGGCAGACACAATCACAAAATAAATGAAGGTGCCCAGAAGGTGGTATCCCAGCATTCCCGCTTGTCTCTCACTCTTATAAGGAACAACCCCTTGTATCCTTACATATACAGGGCAAATTAATCCCATTCTTGTTGGACTCAGGGGCCACTCGTTCGAGTCTGAGTGAGGATTATTATAAGGGAGAGATAATGAATGCTGAACCTTCCATGGGAATAAATGGGATACTTACCAAAACTTATAAAACACCGCCTCTTCCAATTTTTGACCTCATACAGGGGATCACTCTGCTAGATCACTCATTCAGAATCATACCCAATTGTCCAGTTAATTTGTTAGGGAGAGACCTCCTGGGAGAGTTGAACATCAACTTGAAATCCACAAAGAGAGGTGGTATTGTGGCTCACTCTGCCAAAATGCCAATCATCCCTGCCATGACAATGATTACTAAAGAAGACCCCTCATTTCCTGCTGGAACAATTAATGACAAAGTTTGGGCAAAAAGTGCCTTGGATGTGGGATCCATTTCCTGCATTCCCTACAAGGCCACACTGAAACCATGGGCTCAGCCTGTGTTTCACAAACAATACCCTTTGTCAAAAGAAAAGGAGGAAGGAATAGCGCCCATGGTGGAACACTTTCTCAAGGAGGGAGTCCTTGAAGAGGTGATTTCACCATACAATAGCCCAATAAATCCAGTTAAGAAGCCGGACGGCTCTTACAGATTTGTGCAGGACCTGAGGGCCATTAATGATCTTGTGATTCCCATTGCTCCAATAGTGCCTGATGTACCAACACTCATTTCCTCCATCCCAGCTGATGCTGAATTTTTCACAGTGATTGATTTAACAAATGCATTTTTTTCAATCCCTGTTGCCAAGGAGACACGCCCAATCTTTGCGTTTCATTACAGAAAGAAGACCCTTGCTTGGTGTAAATTACCGCAAGGGTATGTAGATTCGCCTGTGGTCTTCTCTGTTGTCCTCCAGGCTACCTTGAAGCCATGGACTCCTCGCCATGGTTCAGTTTTGGTTCAATACGCAGATGATCTGCTTCTCTGTAGTGTTAATCGGGCAGCCAGCCAGGGGGACAGTGTAGATCTCATGAACTGGTTATGTGAATGTGGTCATAAAGTGTCTAAGAAAAAGCTACAATGGTGTCAGAAAACTGTTGAATACCTTGGTCTTGTTCTCACAAAAGGTGAAAGGAAAGTCAGTCACAAAAGAGCTGCGGCTCTTATGGGTCTGCCCCGCCCATTGACCAAGAAAGACATGCTCACCTTTCTTGGCATGATTGGTTACTGCCGCCAATGGATACCTGACTGTTCCTACTATGACAACATTTTGAGACAAGCCACAGGTTCAGAAATGTCAGATCTTGTAAAATGGTCAGATGAAATGTGCAATGCTTTTGTGTATCTGAAAAATGCTATGGTAATAGCCCCTGGTCTTGGTCTGCCCGCATATGATCAAATGTTTCATCTGTATGCTAGGGAAAATTGTAAAACTATGGCAGGAGTCCTAGCTCAGGAGCATGGAGGAAAACTTCGCCCTGTTGCTTTTTTCTCAAAAATGGTTCCAGTACAGGTCCAAGGCATGCCTGCGTGTCTCAGGGCATTAGCATCATGCGCTATGGTGGTCCAAATGGCTACGTCACTCACTCTGGGACATGAGACTACCTTACATACCACCCACAATGTGTCTATTCTACTTAAGAATATACATACCCAACACATGTCAGCCCAGAGACTTAGTGGATATGAGGTTATACTGTTGTCAAACCCTAAGTTGAGAATAAAATATACCTCTCCCACTTCAGGTCCAGCTCCAATTTTGAATGCCTTATTAGGCTTAAAAGGAGAGCAGGATGAAGTTGTTCCACAGCATGATTGCATGGAATTGATTCATCAGGACACCTCCCCAAGACAGGATATGTCTTCTGTGGCTCTTCCAGAGGCACAGAATGTTTTTGTAGATGGCTCTTGCTCGAGACCCACTGACACTGTTTACCATGCAGGTTATGCGGTGGTGCAGTTGCCAGATAAAGTACTTGAAGCAAAACCCATCCCATATCAATCAGCTCAGGCCGCTGAACTGATAGCCCTTACAAGAGCATGTCAGCTTTTTGAGGGACAGGATGTAAATATTTACACAGATTCCAGATATGCGTTTGGCGTGTGCCACGATTTTGGAATAATTTGGGAAAAGAGAGGATTCATAGCAGCAGATGGAAAATCCATCTCACATTCATCTCTGGTGAAGGCTTTACTCAAAGCCATACAACTGCCAAGATCCCTTGCTATCCTACACTGTAGGGCACACACAAATGAACAAACTGATATTGCAAAGGGAAATGCTCTAGCTGACAAAATAGCAAAAGAAGCGGCCCTTACCCAGCCTGCCATGATCCAGATGCCAATGCTCACCCCTGAAATGCCACTGTTGGATCAAACATTGCAGGATTTACAGACATATGCTACCTCTGAAGATATTAAGCAGTGGAATGCAGCTGGTGTGACCAAAGATCCACAAACTGGACTTTGTGTCACAGAGGGGAGACCATGTATTCCAAAGGCCAGTGCACCTCTGTTCATCTCACAGTATCATGGAGTAGGTCACAGAGGATGGCAGGTTACATGTGAACTGCTGGACAATGATTTTTTCATCCCTGGCCTCCCCTCTTTGGTAAAATCATATGTGTCTAGATCAGGGGTGGGCAAACTTTTTGACTTGAGGGCCGCAATGGGTTCATATATTGGACCCGGGGGCCGGACCAAGAGTAGATGAATGATGTGTATGTGTCATCCATAGTAAGTATAGTAATATTCCCCCATAGTAAGCATAGTAATTAATCCCCCATATAGTAATTCATCTCCCATAGTAATTCATCCCCCATATAGTAATTCATCCCCCATATAGTAATTCGTCCCCCATATAGTAATTCGTCCCCCATATAGCAATTCATCCCCCTTATAGCAATTCATCCCCCATATAGTAATTCATCCCCCATATAGTAATTCATCCCCCATATAGTAATTCATCCCCCATAGTAATTCATCCCCCATAGTAATTCATCCCCCACATAGTAATTCATCCCCCATATAGTAATTCATCCCCCATAGTAATTCATCCCCCACATAGTAATTCATCCCCCACATAGTAATTCATCCCCCATATTAATTCATCCCCCATATTAATTCATCCCCCATATTAATTCATCCCCCATATAGTAATTCATCCCCCATATAGTAAGTCCCCCATATAGTAAGTCCCCCATATAGTAATTCATTCCCCATATAGTAAGTCCCCCATATAGTAATTCATTCCCCATATAGTAAGTCCCCCATATAGTAATTCATTCCCCATATAGTAAGTCCCCCATATAGTAATTCATTCCCCATATAGTAAGTCCCCCATATAGTAATTCATCCCCCATATAGTAATTCATTCCCCATATAGTAAGTCCCCCATATAGTAATTCATTCCCCATATAGTAAGTCCCCCATATAGTAATTCATCCCCCATATAGTAAGTCCCCCATATAGTAATTCATTCCCCATATAGTAAGTCCCCCATATAGTAATTCATTCCCCATATAGTAAGTCCCCCATATAGTAATTCATCCCCCATATAGTAAGTCCCCCATATAGTAATTCATTCCCCATATAGTAAGTCCCCCATATAGTAATTCATCCCCCATATAGTAAGTCCTCCATATAGTAATTCATTCCCCATATAGTAAGCCCCCCCTGTGTCAATTCACTTACCTTTGCTCCTCCGCGCGTTCCTCTCGTATTCCCGCGCCGTTCTGGTCTTCAGGGAGGACTGTGAGAGAAGAGTTAGTCACGCTGCCCCGCCTACATCCTGGCTGCCCCGCCTACATCCTGGCAGCTGCAGAGTCCTGACGCCCGAGAGGAGGGAGGGGGCGGCCATCCTAGAGGGGGGGCGGCCATCCGAGAGGAGGGGAGGGGAGAGGAGGAGAGGAGGTCGCCCGCCCGCCCGAGAGGAGGGAGGGGAGCGGGCGCCCGGCACACAGGAGAGCCGCATCTATTGTAAAGAGCCGCGGCTTGCCGACCACTGGCCTTGCGGGAGCCTAGCTCCGCGGGCCGGATTAAAAGGTCCGCCGGGCCGTATACGGCCCGCGGGCCGTAGTTTGCCCATTGCTGGTCTAGATGCATTACATGCATAAGGAATAACCCAAACAATCCTCACAAGGCAAGACATGAACACCTGACATACCCATCAACACCTTTTACCCACCTACAGGTAGACTTTACACACATGCCAAAGGTAGGGAAAAGACAGGAATATCTTTTGGTAATTGTGGACATGTTTAACCGCTGGGTAGAGATTTTCGCAACCACAAAAGAAGATGCCCAAACGGTAGTGAAGATCCTCACACAGGAGATTATTCCTAGATGGGAATGTCCACTCCAGATTAATTCTGACAACGGCCCAGCATTTGTGGCCAAGGTATGTCAGGATTTGGTGAAAACACTCAAAATTGAGTGGAAATTTCACATTCCTTACCACCCCCAGAGCTCAGGTATAGTGGAAAGGATGAATAGGACCATCAAGGATAAAATTAGGAAAGCTGCTGGAGGTACCTATGCAAATTGGAAGAAAGTACTGCCTGCAGTCTTGGCAGAGGTAAGAATGACTCCTTCTAAAAAGACAGGTTACTCCCCCTTTGAGGTTCTAATGGGTAGGCCCTTTCCCACTCCCTGGGCCAGACAGCCACTCATGGTAGAAAGAGGGGACTTAGAATTGATTCAGGAGGAATATGTGAGAAAACTAATTGAAACTTTGGACAAAGTTGAAAGAAATGTCGCTCGCACCTTTCCTCTTTCTTCACAGGAACCAACTCATTCTTTCCAAGTCGGGGACCGTGTGGTGATACAAGCCCTCCATAGGAATCGAAAGCAAGAGTATCCCTTTGGACCCCCCACTTCTGTGATCGCTGTCACCAGGACCGCTGTTCTGACTGAGGATTCCAAGGCCTGGATCCATGCCAGTCGTGTAAAAAGGGTGAACCAAGCCCCTAAGAAGCAAGACAAAGGCAAAAACACAGATACAGAAGAAGAAAAAGGAAGTGAAGCCGGTGTAAAAGTCTTTGAAGAAGATGACCTTTCGTATGCTCTCACAGTACTCTGGGCAGACATTTTGCTTCCTTGTACTAGCAACTCTGATTGTGTTCCTCCCAGTATGGACAATAACTAACTGTATTTATCACCCTGATGATTTTGGAGGGATTAAGAGTATATGTAATACCTCCATCCAAGCTAGTGACCCAGATAATGCAGAATCAGTGCACACACAAAACTATAGTACACAACATCCTAGTGTCAGAAAGAAACGAGGTCTAACGCGCACTAAGAGAAGGTTGAGAAGAGTGTCCTTTGTACCAGATAAGGGATGGGGGGTACAGGAAACACCAGTCTTGACTACTGAGGATTCAAACCAGACCATAGTGTTTACTCTGACTAAGAACCAGGTGTTTGACCCGACTAAAGTTACTTATGATCTTGGACCTCATAATGTATATATGTGTGGGAAGGATAAGTCATGTGGTGACTGGGAGAATGTATGGTGGACAACAGACCCCCATAAATGGGAGACCAAATCAGCTAGAATTTCCCCAGATGACGTAGGCACCTATCAAAGAATCTCTATAGCAAAAGGCCAAGGGAATATTATTTTCACAATAAGAAACCCAGAGGTCAGAGATAGTGGGGAATATAGGTTGGGAATAACTGTGTCAGGAACAGATCCCTGGGCCAAAGTCATATTACAGGTAAAGCCCTCTCCTAGAATCCCTGTCAGTACCATAGACAATTCATTCCCCAAAGTTAGGGATCGACTGGATAACGAGGTGACAGGAGTAGTGATGCAATCAGAAGACAGATTAAGCATTGAAACTGGTTACTCTGACAAAAATGAATGGATAGAATGGGTGAGATGGACGACTAAGAACAAGGGCCCGGGAGACTGTATTTCATGTGCCAACCCCCGCCCCTTACTTGCCACAGTTCCTTTTTAGAAGAAGAAACTAATATGTCCTGCCTAATTAGAATGTATAAAGATAACATCACTGAGAAGGAATGTTCTGATTTTGTTAAGAAGTTCCCTGTAACCGGACTAAGAAACTTACCTTTAGCCTCTAAACCGGTACCAGGAAATTTTACCTGCTTTGAACATGATGATGCTAAGGGTAAAGATTTAGGTACATTCCCACCTAATTACTGTATTAAGACCATCCGCACCTCTGCAGAAGGCTACCGGAAGGAATGGTTTCAGGACCACCGGCAGCAACTGTCAGATGTGTGGTGGCTGTGTGGAGATATGAGACTCAGAGCCAGACTCCCCAGCAGATGGAAGGGAAGCTGTGCTCTGACCCATCTTCTCATGCCTTTCTTTATGGTCAAAGTGGAAGATGGGATAAGAAGCTTGCCCATCTTGGAAAAATCCGGATCAAGAAGGCATAAGAGAAGTGCACCCCGTGGTTCCTTTGATAATAGAGTTTATATAGATTCTATAGGCGTACCAAGAGGAGTCCCTGACGAATTTAAAGCTCAGGATCAGATTGCTGCAGGGTTTGCTTCTATCGCTTTATGGGTACAGCCTAACAAAAATGTGGATTGGATTAATTACATTTACTATAATCAACAAAGGTTTGTTAACTATACTAGGGATGCTCTGAAAGGTGTTTCTGCCCAACTTGATGCAACATCCCTTACTGCTTGGCAAAACCGTATTGCTCTTGATATGTTATTAGCTGAGAAAGGAGGAGTATGTAAAATGTTTGGTTCCTACTGTTGTACTTTTATCCCCAATAACACCGCTCCTGATGGAAGCATTACTAGAGCCCTTCAAGGCCTCCAAATGTTATCTGAAGAATTGGCTGAAAACTCAGGAGTAGAAAATCCACTAGCCAGCCTATTTGAAACCTGGTTTGGTAAATGGGGAACCCTGATGAAAACTATGTTAGTTTCTATAGTAATGGCTGCTGCAGTATTAACTCTGTGTGGTTGCTGTTGTATTCCCTGTATCCGGGGTTTATTGCAGAAACTTATTGACACCACCATTACTAAAACCATGTGGAATCAGTGTCTTGATAAAAGACGTACTAAGGGCCTCAGGTACAAACCTGTAATTAAGGTGTAAGGTCACGTGCGTGACCTAAGAGGGGGTTTGAAGGAATCAGTCTTTCAGCATTACCATACCGCCATTTTGTCCCTTAGCCTAAAAGTAGCCATCTTGTGCTAAGAATTAGTAAAGGCCATCTTGTTTAAATGATAGCTTAAGTTAAGAATTATTTCATATTTGTTAAAACATTGTATATTCTCTGTCTTTAACTTAAAAACTAACTTCCTCTTTCTTTTGTATGTTATCTTTTTTCAAGAAACTCTAAGGTTCCTCTTTTGTCTCATATTCTCAAGAAACCTAAAGAACTTCCTTTTTCTCTTAAACTCCAAGTTCTCTTTTTTCTTCTTATCAGGTTAAACTGAAAAGTTAGTGGTGAGGCAGCATCCTGAGTATATGTTAAAAATAAATATTTCTTTTTCTTAAGAACTTGGAATTGACATAAGTGTTTAAGAGTTCAAATATGACGTATATCAAAAATGATTGGCCATGACTGACGCATGTAAAACTTGATTGGTTTATGCATATCTGATATTTGATTGGCTTCTATATTTTATGCATTGTTTGAAGTTTCTTATATAAGCTGAAACACGGAAGAATAAATTCAGTTCATTCTGAGATACCACCTTGTGTCTGCATTTCCTGTGTGTCTCAGAGTGGGCTCCAGGCCTGAGGACAGTCACTGATCAAGCCTGGGACTGATGGGGGTCAGTGTCTTGGGAGGGATGAGAGTCTAATTCGTTTCAGTGGGAGTATGCAGGCAGTTCCTGGAGGATGAAGGAATTGATACCATTGAATGGCCCCCACGCTCGCCTGACCTAAATCCCATAGAACACCTCTGGGATATCATGTTAGGGTCCATCCACCGCTACCAGGTTGCACCTCAGACTGTCCAGGAGCTTAGTGACGCCCTGGTACGGATCTGGGAGGAAATACCCCAGGACACCTCATCTCATTAGGAGCATGCCCAATGTTGTCAGGCATGCATATAATCACGTGAGGGCCATACAAACTAAAGTACCATTTAAGTTGCTGCAATGAAATTTCAGCAAAGTAGACTAGCCTGCTGCATTATTTTTTCACTTTGATTTTTGGGGTGTCTTTGAATTCAGTCCTCTGTAGGTTGATAATTTCCATCAAACAATGGGGCATCCTTACGTTCCTAACACATTAGCCAGTCCATATCAGTATAGATATCCAGGATAAAATTTTTCCCCTTTGAGAGCTGATGTGTTTTCAAAGTGTTCCTTTAACCACATCCCGACCGCCCTGTAGCAGATATACTGTTACAGGGCGGCATGAGTGCGCAAAATCATGTATATATACGTGATTTTGTGTTTCTGGGTAGCCATTCGCGGCCTTGGCTGTCAATCACCGGGTCCTGGCCAGTGATTACCCGCCGGCGCTCGGTGATTACCAAGGATCTCTGATGGGGAGGAGGGCTACTTTGTTTACTAACAGTTCTAGTCCCTGTCAGCTTGGGCACACTGCTCTGAATGGCTGTGTCATTTGGGTGCAGCGTTGCATGACAAACTGCAATTGTCAGTTAAAGTAACGCGGCGCCGTAATGCAAAAAATGGCCTGGTCAGGAAGGGGGTAAATCCTCAGGAGGGCAAGTGGTTAATTTTTTTGCACAGTGTATAACAGTAGAGCCTACCCCCCAAAAATTGTATAAACTTTGACAACCATGGATGGATGTAATGCAGGTCACTCTGCTGACAGATCCACTGTGGAAGTAGGCAGGCTTCTAGTATATAACTAGTATAAAAAATATATATATATCAAGCCTGATTTTGCAGTACCAAAACACTGCCATGTGAAAAAATGTCATATAAATCTGTACAAAAAATAGCAAAATTGTAAAAACATACACAAAGCTGCACAAACATGGTGCATATTTATGATGATGTGCAGAATTTGGATTGTGCCAAACACAGTATTTAATCTGATGGTTGAAAAGTGGTTGTAAACCCTTACATATAACCAGTGAATTATTATATTATTATTATACAGGATTTATATAACACCAACAGTTTGCTCAGCGCTTTACAATATAACAGGAGACAATACAGCAACAATACAGTTCAATACAAGAGGGTTAGGAGGGCTTACAATCTAAGAGTTAATGTATGCATAGTCACCAATCTCAGCCAGTGACACCTGTAATACCTTCAGAGTTGTCATTGGTATCTTAGTGACCTCTCTCACTAGGATTGTTTCAACTACTCAAAAAGATTAAAAACTGTTCTTAAATCCATTCCCTGATTTGTGCTTTCAACAGCATCAACAGAGCTGCTTAAAGTGTCCTTTTGTCCTCATAGTATAGGTCATGATGCAATACTGGCTTACCAGACCTTGTAGTTTCCAGATACCTGTGTAATTGTATGACAATCACTTGTAAACCCTCAACTACACAAAAGTAATCTCCATTTACTTAAAGATGGCACTTTAGAGACAAATTGACTACACTAGTTTTTATCTCTGTGTCATATTAAGGGGGGGGGGGGGGGCAGACTTTCAGTTATTTTGTGGGGTTTTTGTATTAATTTAAATGGTTTTTCAGAGACTGATGTTCATTTTGAGTTTATTTCTGTTTATCATTGGTGTATAAAAAAATTAAATCTTCAGTGTTCTATGGCAATAAAACATGAAAGCAGGGGCTTTCAAGTAATTTTCATTTTTATAGACACTGTATGTGCATTTAACCATGTTACAATACATATTTGGGTCTTTAAGGCTGCATTCACACCTATGAATTTCATGAACGTGAGCAAAATGCATGCATGTCATGCTTGGGGTACCAATCATTGTTAATGGCACTCCAATCACATCAAACACATGCACATCTTTTGCACATGTCAAAACACACAGAAAATGTGCAAACCTTAATGTCCAAAAAGGTACATGAGCTACTTTGGCACAAGTGTGCACGAGACACATGGTGTTAACCTAGCCTTAACCCCTTGACGCCGAAGTCACACAAATATGCAGCCTCACAGAACTGGGCTTTTTTCCGTGGGACTGCATATTTGCGTACCTGTCTTTGTGCTAGGAGCGCTCCGTACAGCATGCTCTCCACAGATAATATGGTAAAACTGAACTCCTCCACTCCACCAGGGGTCACATCCACAAGGAACCACCAACTGTAAGAGAAATTCTCATAGTGCAGTAATTTAATGGTGACTCAAAATGTAAAATACAATTTTAACAACATCCAAAATAAAAGTAAGCAATGTTACGTATACCTGTCACACTTACATAAGTGGGCACCAGTCCAACACGGAGTGAGGGCATGACCTCTGGCAATTACAGCTACACTCAACACCGTTTCACGCAATTGCATGTCCTCAGGAGCCTCAGAGAAGAGAATTTCTCTTGTGGTTGGATTTGAATACTGGTACTGACCCCAGGTGGAGCAGAGGAGATCAGTTTTACATTACCTGTGTACATTATTTGCATTTATTGAGCATAGCAATTACTTTTTTTGTATTGCCATACTATTGCCGCTCAAGATAGCATCTGTGCCTGAGATTTATTAGTCAACTTTCATTAACATGAAGTGTGGTTGAGTTTTTTTTTCATATCCACCCTTTTTTTAATATAGTAGGAAATCGCTAAAAAACCCTATTATGAATTTATTGCTGTCTGTGTTCCAATCTGGAGATTTCCCTTCATGTCCCAGGGAAGCAACAGTTGATGAAAGTAAATCTTGCCAAAATGAGGGCATTTCCTGTTTTAGTCAGTTGTCACCAGAACATGTGTCCTCATTGGATTATTTACCCTCACCTCTTTCTCAGCTGACACCTTTAAAATGTTAGATATCCCATCCCCTTTCTGTCTTATAGACAGTAGTCATTAAGACAAATTGTGTGGAGAATCCCCAGTGGGGACACAAACTTCCAAAAAACGTAGTAGGGGTTCTGAGGGGTCTAATCCTTGCCCACTCAATGCAAAAAAGAAAATGAATGTATATATGTTTGCCTTATATGCACTGTATCACATCTCTTGCACCTAAGCATTATGCCTTCTATTTAGCTAGCATATCTGTGATCTTACATGTATTTGAGCTCTGTTTATGGTGATTTTCACTTATGTATATTCCTTTATTTTGAATTTATTTCAATAGCAGCTCCAGTCACATTTTGAGTTATATTATGTTATTGATATAAATTATCTCACATTTAGTGCGGTGATATAGGCTATTTTTAGCTTATATATAGAATTTTTGTTTACATTTTTGCCAATTTACATATATTGGTTTAAAATATGAACCCCAGTGTAGTATTTCAAAACACATTGGACTATTTATTAGTGTGATGATTTTTTTTTTTTTAATGAAAGTCTCTGTTCACACAAGCTATGGTTCTTTTATGACTCCATCACGTTTACAGTGTTATGTTAACAGGATCATCACAACCACATTACTGTGTTTGCTGTGGGAAAAGCTGAAATAGCTGACCTCCTAATAAATGTAGCACCCTCCTAGTCAGCTAGGGGGAGCTAGACTAAAATTGTTAGTAAGGAGGGCTGAGTAGCAGCATGGGTGTGATAGCTAACAGGGGTTAAATTATGGTCACAGCTGAGAGGCTCTGCAGACCAGCCCTCTGGAATTTTCCCCTGCTCTAGAAATTTGGAGAAAGGTCTAGAAGCAGTGGGTGGATCTGCACTTTTGAGGGATTCTGGCCAGTCCCCAACAGGAGGCTTGGCAAGGGGCCAGAACAACCCTTAAAAGTGAGAGAGCTTGCTCACCAGCAGGAGAGTTTGGTTGGAAGTTGGAGAAGAAGTGAGGCTGAAGAGAGGAGCCTGGTAAGGGGTCCAGATAGAGCGGGGCTCACCTACAGAAAGTGGAGATTATAAGGAGGAAAGCTCAGACCTTCACCGGCCCCCAGAGCGAGTACCACCTGTGTAACAAGGAAGGAGCGGCCCGGCTCGAAGATCTGGTAGCAGCCACCAACCCAGGAGAAGGACTGAGTGAGTAGACCTGCACCCTTTGGGCCAGAAAGGGGAAGCAGCACTCTAGTGGTGAGCTGGATTAGCCTGCCACCCAGGACTGTTTAACTAAATTTGTGCCAGACACCAGATCCCCTGCCCAGGGATTCCTCCAGACAGCTGGGTGAAGAAGAGGATTTATCTGAGGTCTGGGGTGGTACTACAGGAGATGTTGGTTAGCTCTCCAAAAGAGACTTTTTTTGGTAAAAACTTTTAAATGGTTCCAGGAAGTTGTCCTCAGTTTCTTGGTTTCATGGAGCATCCCATACACCCCTTACCCCATCCAAGTTGAAATTCACCTAATAAAATCTGATAAACAAGCTCAAAGACTGGTTACTGACTCCTGGATGCTATATGGTGTGGAAAACCGTATTGCCTGGCTCTGCTGGACTATAGGGGGACCCAAATATTTAGCAACGTCTTACGGGGTAGTGCTACATAAAAATGCTAGCTGTCTGCAGTACATTCTGAGCCATTGACCAGGAAGAAGCATGTAGTCAGACTGAAATCAGAAATGCTCATCTGCATGCTTGATGGTTGGTGATTCAAAAAGAACTGAAGACACTAGATCAGCATGAGAGCCAAGAAACAAGCAGCCTCCGGATTTCTCTTAGCATGGGTTTTCTTAAACATGCATTGGGTGGATTTCCTGTGTAGACTGCCTATGTATTGGCAAACATCCCCTCAAGAATAACAGGCAAAGATATGTCAACCTGCCATCAAACAAGTCACTCAAGCCCTAGGACCCACCACAATACTCAGCTGATGGACCATGCAGCACACCTGCAGTACAATTAATATCTTTTTTATAGGTAAATATTCATATTGCTAAATCTCAGTTTATAGTAACAGGTGCTTGTGACTACCAGAGATTCTTGTGATAGCACATTTATATGTTGAATGATAGCTCTTCCATTCTTGTTGTGTCTGGTAAGATTAGTACATAGTTCTTGTTTGTAAATGAGCTTGTCATTTGCCAATTTGATACTCTAGAACAGTGGTTCTTAACCTGGGTTCGATCGAACCCCAGGGGTTCAGTGAGTCAGTCTCGCGGGTTCGGCAGAGGTGAAGACCCACACCCGACTCATATGATTTGTGCAGTAAATATTCATTATTATGTTTTTGTTTTTGTGTGAAAATCATGTTTTAATGGTTTTGTTCTTAATTCTTAACGGTTTTGTTCATTTTGTGCACCTATGTATAAATATATACCTATGTTTTGAATTTTAAAAATCATATTTTATTTTTCCAATTAAGAAGGGTTCGGTGAATGCGCATATGAAACTTATGGGGTTCAGTACCTCCAACAAGGTTAAGAACCACTGCTCTAGAAGTTGCCAAAGTGGCTAACCTAAGCATTTCTAGATTAACCAGTGAAGGTATAAAGCCTGATGAAGGGATTTAAATTATCCCTTAATCTTGCATTTGTAACAACTTAAGTTAGCCAGTAAAGGGCATTGCCTAAACTCCAAAATCTCTGGATTAACCATTTAAAATGTGTCTTCTCTCCACAGTCTTTCATTTTTTAATTTGACTACTGAGCCTGATTTTTCCATAATGCATACACTTTACAGTAAAGGAAATATCTATGGATAAACATTAAAGACGTCACTGATCCAGGTGTATTGCTGCCATCCATCATTCCAGCTGACTGACGTACATAGATAATTGGCTGGTAAATTCTTCTTGTTAATTTCCTCTTTTCACATACTTCACTATTGCATCACAGAGCATTTAAGATTTGGAAAAAGTTAATTTTATTAAGGGGGTTTTATTAAAGTTGTGGTGTTTGAAAACATATATTTTGTTTTTATTGTGTAATTGTGTTTCACCAGCAAACATTGGTATTAAAGATAAGAAAACCAATTCACCCAACCCAAGATTCAACATAAACTAAGTTAATTTGCTAAATGTGGATATTCATGAACTTTAACCCATTGGGACCGGCGCCTCCCGGCCCTTTAAGGGTTTCAGAAGCCGAGAGGCAGGGGCGGGTTTTAGGGTCATGTGACCGCCGTGACATGCTGTCATGATCGGGAAAGATCCCAATCGAAAGAGGAGATCGGGACCTTTCCATGAGTACCGGACATGTGTGCAGGGCGCGCGCTGTCAGCATATATGTTTTTCTTAATTGAACGCAAATGTGCGGTGCTCGGCATGCGGCTGGCGCCAAGAGGTTAAAGAGTTGCCACCAAAAAGTTCTTACCATTTGGCTTAGGAATGGGACAAGACTTTCAATAGTTTTGCACAGAGCTGCCACAGTATAATGATACACACAGTGCGGCTCAGCCTCTCCCCCTGCCTCTTTATCAGGGCCAGAGTGGGGGAATGGACAGGCAGGCCTTATAGTAAGGTCACGCACCGACTGACGACAACCACCACCCACAGACCGGAGTCCCTCAGGGCGCGTAGTCTAAGCCCCAGGCTTCCTTTCACCAGGGCCCCTGATGGTGGGTCGATAACAGCGGAACAGACAGTACAAGACGGTAGGCAAGAATACTCAGGTCACGGGCCGGGTTCAGCAACGGGAGGTCAGGTAATGGGATAAGGCAGAGAAATGTCTTGTCAAAGCCGCGTCGGTTTCCAGTAGAGCAACAAGAGCTGAACAAGAGCTTGCGGCAATGAAACATACAGGACACGAATGCAAAGAGCAGCTGCAGACAGCAGGCTTAAATGTGATCAGCCACACCCTCCTGGAGGAGGAGCCGCAGAGGCCTGAAAGCATAAAGGCTCCTACCTTGCTTTGCAGAAATCTAAGATGGATGCCAGCACGTGGAGCAGCAAGCTCTGAGGAAAGGTAGGACCTTGACACTCCTCATCACTCGATTTGATTGACAGCAGCAGAAGCCAATGGTTCCTGCTGCTCTCACTAAGTACTGTGAGGATAGAGAGACTGAGCAGCGCCACTGTTCTTGAGCACAGCTCTGGATCAAGATTGGGTTCAGATAAGTATTTAGGAGCACAGGGGAACTGTACATAAAGGGCTTTTTACCTTAAAGTGGTTCTAAAGGCTCAAGGTTTTTTCTCATCATACATTCTATGCATGTAAGTAAAAAACCTTCTTTGTGCAGCATCCCCCCCAGCCCCTCCTAATACTCGCCTAAGCCCCCTCGCGATCCAGCGATGTGCACTGGAGTCCCGGCTATCCAGGGACTCCCTCATCTAATTGGCTGAGACAGAAGTGGGAGCCATTAGCTCCCATTGCTGTCAATCACAGCCTGTGAACCAATGAGAAGGGGGCAGGGACCGTACATGGACACATGAAGCAGCGGGTGCCCCCATAGCAAGTTGCTTGCTGTGGGGGCACCTGAAAGGAGGGAGAGGCCAGGAGAAGGGGGACCAGAGAAGAGGAGATTACGGGCTGCGCTGTGCAAAACCACCGCACACAGCAGGTAAGTATTGACATGCTTGTTATTTTTTTCTTTAAAAAAATAAGCCTTTAGAATCACTTTAATGCAGAGAATGCATTAGGATAAAAATATCTTTAGCCTTTACAACCATTTTAACTAAATAATAACACAGGAAACTGATGGTCACATTAACTAAGCAGATGGACCTGTTTTAGGATTAGCTGAACCACCCATGTCAATTTCTATTTCAGAGTGAAATATAAACTGGTACAGGGTCTGTAGTTAAGTAACAGAAGGAATTAAGTTGTTTTCCATATAGAAAACTGCTGCAGATCTCTGCCAGGCCTGCCCTGGCATACAGAATGTGAGTTATCTGCCTTCTCTGCCCGTACAGTGACTACACTACATGAACAGAGCCTGCAGGGTTAACAAGCCTCCTCCTCTTTCCCACTCTGAGATGAGCAGATGGGCAGAGAGATCAGAGAATGCAGCTTCAGTTCTTTTGTGCTGCGTCTGTCATAGTCAACTATCATGTCAACTGATCTTGCTCCTAATTAACAAAGGGGCTTTCACCCCTTTTGTTAATTAGGAGCAGCATCTTCTCTATTTTTTATGTTTAGAAGAGTGGTGCAAGCCTTAGGCCTCCACCACTCTTTGTTACTTCCTCCTATGTGTTTAACAGTGGTGTAGATGCAGATGCAGATGCAGATTTGAAAATACATTAAGATTATTTATAACTAGTCCTGAAAAAAAATACTTCATATACTGTAATTGTCACTGGTGATACCAGTAAGATCAAATGGAGAAAATGCTGCTTTACAAAAACAATGAAGCTGCAGAGAGCTTGTAGTATCGCAGTGAAACTGTGAAAACGATATTGAATTCAAACATTCATAAGCAGGCATCTATTTAGCTGTTCTCCAGGCAGATGACCTTCTTAGCAGTATCTAAATAGTACAGCAAACTGAATCATGAATGATCACAACCCCCATATCTTTTTTTTATTAGAGGAGTAATTGATATTAGTGCTACAAGTCAAGAAAATGTACCACCTTTGGTGTTTGACCTGTTCCTGAGTTGCCCATGGAGTCTTGTATAGTGGGATGTGGTGCAGTGGAGGAGGACAGGGACCTGGAACAAGATAAGGTGGGGTTTTGTTTTGCAGATATCCCAGAGGTAACCATGATGACAATAGTGATAAAGAATTCTAAAAATGGAAGGCTTGCCCTGCTTTAAGTTTTAGTGTTTTGAAACAGAACTCTCTTGAAGGTCTATTTTGCAGTTTATGACAATCCTATAGATTGAGCAAGGGAGCCAACAATGATATTATCAAAACCAAGACCGGGAATAAAACTATCTGTGGTAATGGGAATAAATAAGGCATGCTTGGCTGCTGGTCCAAAGAAGATCAAACACCTCAGTAGTAAATGTTGAGATTTCCTGTGGAATGTTGAGACAGTTTATCAGATGCATACACTTGTCCATTCGGTAAAGAAATTTAACAGCTATAAAATGGATACCCTTGGTTTTTTTGTGTTTTGTTTTATACTTTTAATTTTCTCCGTGTTAATAAAGAAGTTTTTGTATGCCATTGATCACCTTCTCCTTTATTTGAATTATTTTTCTCGAGTATTTACAAAATCCCCCACTCTGGTTGAGTCTACAACTAGTCTTTTTCTGGTAGTTACTCAAATGTTAGGCTATATTATATTTTACTCTGGAAAGTAAAGTGACTAATACATTTAGGGTGGAAAGCAAGTAAGTTTGAAAATATATTTTTAAATGGAAGCTTTGGAACCTAGGTGTTAGAGAGCTAGATTTAACTGAAGGTACAGTAAGCAAATGTAATTGTGTGTTATGTACCAATACAGGATACCCACAAAGAAGACAAGGATAACTTCTATAAACAATTGCAGTTTGTAGCGGAAGGTGTAAATCTGTAAATCTGTATGAGCTGATTCTAATGATTGATAATGACCTAACTACCACAGTCAGTGAGAAAAACAAAAGCAGAGGACAGATAAAGGGAATGGGTGTAATACCATTACTGATAATAGGTAGCATCAACATGATTTGTCAAAAGAGCGACTTTGGTTGTAGAAAGCACCAGCACAGAAAAATGAATAAAACAAAATGGGCATCACTGGATAGAGCAAGCTGTTCATATAACCATCAATAGTGAATGCAATTGGAACCTGCAGGATGTAAAGATATCCAGATGATTGATATTAGAAGTCATGATATTCTCATTGCATACATCAACATAGAGTTACACAAAACAACATGAGCTCAGGAAAGGGAAAGTCAGTTCAACCTTCATTTTGAATTTAAGCTACAGGTTTAAGTTAATGTTTAAACTAGAGCTCAGAAATAGTTGTTTGGTCTGGTACTAGGATCGCGTGTGTTCTTTGTGACATTCATCCATCAGTTAAATTAAAAACTTCCTACCTGCATCTTGTGTTTTTCACCTGAAATAGCTGTGCATTTATTATATAGTTTCATGGTGTCATTTACTGCCTTGTATACACAGTATATAGAAGAGTAAATCTTCACATTCCTGTGAAGTTTCTGTTTGTGTTCAACCATGAGGCGTGTGGCATGGTACTGCACTGGTTAATATATAACTTTTGTCTGTAGTCTGAGAACTAACATTTCCTGTGAAGCAACTACATATCCCACAATCCTTGGGTCTATCAGACTAGTGCTCTGCAGGTGAGAGCTAAATAGTATTTAGTTTTGAAACAGACACTATTAGGCAGAGCATTGAAGGGAAGAGATGTGCTTCATCATAATTCCACTCCCACATTTGTGATGCAACACATAGGAAAAAAGAAATTTTTGTGAAAAAGAAATTGCCTGTTCTTATGGAAAAGCTAGGCGATTAATACTTGGACACTGGACACAATGGGGTTTATTTACTAAAGCTGGAGAGTCCAAAATCAGACTCACTTCTGCATAGAAACCAATCAGCTTCCAGGTTTCATTGCCAAAGCTTCACTGAACAAGCTGAGGTTAGAAGCTGATTGGTTTCTATGCAGAAGGGAGTCTGATTTTGGACTCTCCAGCTTTAGTAAATAAACCCTAATACTTCCCCATTAATACTTGGAGAATTAATTAACCATTAAACTAAAAACTGCAGTCATAACATGGCAGGCCATCCTTATAAGGTAAAGCAAACAAACACTTGTGTATCACCCTCCTAGATTGGTTGCTAGGAAAGTTAAATAAATGTAGTTCTTTTGAAGCTTCTCTGTATTCAGTGGAGTAATTTGTGATTGTTTTGGGCTGTTCTGAACTTCACTGGCTGTAGGTTTGATTGTTTCCCCCTGCCTTCTGGAGGATTCTAGAATATAGAGGTCTAGGCAAATATGTATGATGTCTCAGCCAATCCCTGGGGGATGGTGTCCAGTACATAGCTAATGAGTACACAAATAGTCTGGGATTATGGACAGCCTTGTCTTGTCCAGGAGGAGAAGTTCCCAGTCTGAAGGGCTGCTGAACCTTTGGGCAGCTCAGCTGAAGTTCTTACCGGAGCTCATTGAGGTCCAATCTAGGTCAGAGCTGGGGGTCTACTTTTCTGAGAATATCTGCAGCTAATCAAGGGGTCTCACTGGGTGTCTGGTCTGAAGAGCTCATGTCTGGCTGATTTTGGAGGAAGGCAACCAAGTATCCAGGGACAGTGTGACTACAGACCTGAGTCAGAGATCCTGGTGACTGCAATTTTCCCTTGTGCACAAGTGTCAGTGATTGCTTGGCCTGGAGTGATTCTTGCAAAGTTTCAGTGCTGCTCATACCCTCAGCTTCTACTAGATGGACTCCTCTAAGTAGTGAGAAAGTGAGGAGCGTCCTCTCTTTACAGTGTTACTGGAGTATCCCATAGCTCCCTGCATCCCAAATAAGTTTATTCAGCAATGAATCTCAAAAAGACAGCCCCCTAGCCTGAACAATGAGCCACAGTGAGTGACTGTTTCTGCTTTCCTGGCTTCCTCTGCTCTAATTTGGGGAAAAAATCTGTAGCAAATCAGTGCACCTTTCCACATTGGTTAAACAAAAAAAACATTTGAAAGTGTACAATGCCTTTAAGGGGCAGAAAGAGAGACATTTAATACAGGAAATTAAAATTTGAGATGGGTTGAAACAAAGAACTGTCACAAAGTGCTGAAAGAAAAGATAGCAGGTAGAAAATGAATTTGATCAAATCTGACGTAAAAGATGCCTTTATGAAAATATAGGAACATTATCACTTAAACTGGCCATAGACAGGTAGTTGTTTTTTCATTCAGCCAAGGCAAGCAAAGTGGAAAAACGTTCTGCAGCATGCCTCTTCCACAGAAGTTGATAAAAGTTGATCAAGCAGAGACGACCACATACTGATCGAAATACATCCTGTCCCTGTTGAACCAGCTGAATTTCAGTTAGTCCATGGCCAGCTTAAGAGTGAGACTTCTTAAATGCGAAGCTTCCAGAGATGAAGTGAATAGGTCGTAGAGAATTATTATTATTATACAGTATTTATATAGTGCCAACGGTTTGCTCAGCGCTGTACATTATGATGGGAGACAGTACACGAGACAGTACAGTAACAATACAATACAATACACGAGGGGTTCGAGGGCCCTGCACCTTGGAGCTTACAATCTAGGAGGGAGGGATAGTGGTACAGGAGGAAATAGCTGTGGGGGATGGAGTGGTGGGAAAAGCGGAGGAGATCAGCAATTAGGTGAGGGCGGGGTAGGCTTCTCTGAAGAGATGGGTTTTCAGGGTGCACCTAAAGGTGAGGAGGGTAGGTGACAGTCTGATGGATAGGGGTAGTGAGTTCCAGAGGATGGGGGAAACCCTGGAGAAGTCCTGGAGATGGGCATGGAAGGAGGAGATCAGGGAACTGGAGAGCAGGAGGTCTTGTGAGAAGCGGAGAGTGCGTTTTGGGTGGTAGATGGATATCAGGACGGTGATGTAGTTTAGGGCAGCTTTGTACTTCAAATCTCAGCTGTGGGACCCTCTGGAAAAAAGAATTTTGAAAGTGTACATGCATGGTTTGCATTAAAAAAAACAAGCAAAAAATTTCAAACTCCATAGGGCAGAAGCATGAAGACTTCCCATGGCTCCACTGAATTTACAGTGCAAAACTTTAATGATTTTCTAGCACTGTGGAAAGCTCCGTCTTTTTGGTCGCAGGGGATGCCATGAATATCAAACTAAAGTTAGCCTGAGCAGTCTTTCTGTCTACATAGTGGTAGTATATCCTGAATAGCAGAGCAGTTCACTGACAACTTTTGGTGGATATCCTCAAGTTGTTCTGAAATATATAAATACCGCCACCCTTCATAACTGCAAAGTTCAAATACATTTGTTTCTTTCATTTCTAATGTTATAGTTACAATATTTTACCTAAACCCAGACATTACTGGATTCCTAAAACAATATGATCTCACTTTAAATTACTAATAAGGTCAACGCAGATGCAGGTTTTGTGAATATTTTCAAGGGCTGACATATGTACAAGTTATGTGTAACATGAAACTATGTACGCTTACTGGATGCACGTTTCTTTGCAAAGTAAGTATCTCAGATCTCTGCTCATTGCTCCCTTGAGGCCCACTGAAATCAAACTGATCTGACGTCTTTGCACAGTGTGAAATGCCTGGAGCTGATCATGAACAATCGCACAGGTATTCATAAAATGACAGCGGCCAGACAAGCTCTCACATCATCACCTAGTGAAATAATAGAAAAAAAAATACTTGGCCAGGTAACGTAAAGTAACATATATATCATCACTAATAATGCAATAAAGAAGCAGATTAGTTCAAATAAACGCAGAATCATAGCCAGAGAAGCTCTCACATCAACACCTCGTGGAGTAAAAGGAAGAAGTAGTTGGCCAGGTACCATATGCTATTATCACCAGGGATGTTACAATAAAGCGATAAAGGCCAAGAAAATGATGATCATAGAATATAAAAAAGAAGGTAATTCACCCAATTTACAACACAGTAAAACATATTTTAAGCATGAGCTTCTGCCTTTTAATGTTTAAATTTTTCTGAAAACCCAATCAAATTCTGTGGTATTTTACTTCTTGTGGATCTAGGTTGCATAATAAGCAAATATTATACCCATATTTTTATTATTTTAACTAAGTGTATGTTTTGAACTGTAAAATCTGCCCTATGTTGACAACACACTGAAGAGTCAGACTGCCATTCTTTCTGAGAGTGCAGTCATTTGGGTCTCCAGCAGTACAACACTTTTGCTGCACAATGGCCTACTCAACAACGCTGCTCAAGGAACGCAAGTGTTGTTGATTGGAACATTGTGCAGAGGGACATACAGTTAAAAAGCACAAGGTTTCGGAAACTACTAATGCACATTGATGAAATTATTGACATAAAGCTGATCTCTTACACATGTATGAAACAATAACTGAAAAGATTATACTTGCCTTTAGAATTGTGGTCAGGCCATGGACATTGACATATCTACAAACTCTTAACAAGCAGTAAGTAATCTTTTAAAATATTGAGAAGATCGACTCTGCTCTCCCAGCAGTGTTTTGGCAGTCTGCTAGCCTTTTAAAATCTGATGTAAGCACGGGGCAGGCTCACAGGAAGAGCGGAGAGCAGAGTAAAGAGAATAAACATGAAAAACTTGGATGCTTCGGCTGTAAACTTTGAAGATGAATTATTCCAAGGTGTTCATAGCTACTCAGATTTTGTATATAAATATATATATATATATATATATATATATATATTTGAATGTCAATAACCTAGCCACAGATCTACTTATGCTATTGAAGACTGATATCTCATTTACTAGGTGCTACCGGAAACATTGCTGTTTCCAGTGCTTTGTCAGATCTAGCAAGAGGTGACAGGTGGAGTGAGGCGGGTGCAACGTGAAATTGACTCTCACCTTATTGTGTTTACTGGATAGTTTCCAGTGTGAACCTACCTTGTGGCCCATGACGTGCACCTTTCTCAGGGCAATTGCCGAAGATTATGACTTCTGTGGGACAGGTACTTAGTGACGCAGGGTAAAATGAGCCTGATCTGTTCTAATACATACATTCAGCACATTCACACATTCAACGTACTTTTCAGTTGGACATTACAGTCTAGTCACCAAGAATCAAGGAGCTAGAAGCTAGAAATAGCATTGTTACAAATTATTTCTTTCTTTAACGTTTAGGGCCCATTCAGACTTGCGCATTGTGATAATGTTTGCAACAGAAGGTGTTCCAGTACTGTGTATTGTGGATCACTGCTGTGAAAAAAGGCCTGATACAAAGCTGTCTGCTTTGTATCAGGCTTAAAATATGCCCCACTAAAACAGCTAAAATTGCTGTCTATGTACTGTGGTCAATATTTCTTCTTTTTTCTCTGTCATATATATACTTGCATGTCTTACATCCAAATCCAACTGATTCTGTGCTGACCATGCAATATTTCTGCCTTGTGTCTCTAATATAATCTAATGAAGTTTTGTTTGGACAAAAAGTTCTCTCCCTGTTCAAATGCAGACTCCTTCTCTAGAGCTCTAGAGACTTTGCAGACCAAATACTATCAAGCATTCTTCTCCTCTCCCTCTTCCCAGCTTCCAGATCGGAATTGGAACAGCCTATCTCCTCAAACAAGATCGTTGAAACCATAAAACAATTAAAATCTCACAAACACCGTGGCACAAATTCCCTAATTTGCTCACCCCTCTCCTTACAAATGCATTCAACAGTATTCTTAAGGGGCACAGATTACGAACAGAAACCTTAGATGCAATAATCCCCATGATTCCAAAACCTCATACAGACCCCAATTTGTGGTCTAATTAAGACCATTTTCATTATTAAACCTAAATATTAAAATGCTGGCTAAAATCCTGACTAAATGATGTAACCCAATAATAGGTAATCTCATACACAAAGATCAGGCTGTATTCAAGCCAGCTCATCAGACAGGCGACAATATATGGCATATTTTACACCTTACCCATCATGTATGCCACTGTAACTTTCCCACCTTCCTCTTGTCACTTGACTTTAGAAAAAGCATTTGACATGTTATCATGGCAATATCTTTCCTATATTTTACCAAAATGGAGCTTAGGACCCATCTTTTACCCAAAATATATGTTCTTTGTAGTCCATTCTATATAAATCCCCACATGCGTAATGCCAATTATTCTGGCTTCAAATCCTCTGCCTTCTGCATCAAAAGAGGCCCATTACAGGGATGCTCATTCACCCCTCCATTATTCACACTTGTTATAGAGCCCTTGTCCATAGTAATAAGGCATAGCCTCAAAATTTCAGGGATCTTGCTAGTGAACTCATTTCACAAATTAAGTCTATTTGCTGAAGACTCCATATGGTGCAAATCCTCATACTTCCCTCCAAAATATCATGTCTATTCCCTGTATGTTTGTAAAAAATCTCAGGCCTGCACAGGAATGAAAATAAATCTAAGGTGCTAAATGTCACCCTACTACAGCAAAGCATTCACAAACTTAAACATAACTAGAGCTTCCAATGGCCACAAACTTCTCTCAACTATCTATGAATTCAGTTGACCACCACATACTTTATGAAAACCTCTATACCTCTAATTATTACACCCGTTACGGAAACCAAAGTCTTTCCTAGTGGAATGGGACATATATCCATTATTTCAGAGTTATGCCAGTCGCCGTCTATTCCTATACCCTTTGATCATTGCAATGTCAGATCACATGCTTTGTGACCTGTTTAATCAGGGAGACCCTCACTTGAAACAAACACTCAAGGGGACTCGGATTACCACAGTTGCAGATATATGATTATAAAACTTAAATTACCCAAATCCCTAAATTTCATACCACATAGGAGACAGCCTTATGGGTGACCCACGAGACCATAAAATGCCACCCCATGTGAGTCCGTGATCTCTTCTGGCTCAGTCCTCCTGAAATACACCACTTACCCAACCCCATGATGAAATTTACTCACTAGGTTTGGGACACAGTTAAATACTCCAATCCCCCTGCAAACTCATTATCACCATTACGCATAAGCCCTCATTCCCCCATGATTTCTCACCCCCACTGCTTTCAATAAATGGATCTCTAGAGACCTTATTCAAGTATGGGACTTGATCTCCAAGGATAGGATCAAACCCTTTCTGATCCTACAACAGGAAAAAGAACTCCAGCTTGCAAACTGTTCCACTATCTACAGATCAAACATTTCCTAAAAGCAAACATTTGCAAACCTGACAAATCCTACAACTAACTAGGGCTAGTGTAGGATTCACATAACTGGTCCCAAATTAGGGAAACAACCATGTCCTGATCTCACAATGTACTGGCATTTGAGACCAACTATAAAGTCCTAATGCTGTGATATTTAGTACCATCCAGGATCGCTCATTATGCGCCAGGATGCTCAAGACATTGCTTCAGAGGATGTTGACAGGTGGGAACCTTTTTTCACATATAGTGGACCTATAATGTAGCACATAACATTTGAGATGACATATTTCAGATGATCCCTGAACTAATGGACCACTTCTTAGCCCAGCATTACAAACCTCCAGGTCTATCCAAAAGGCAATTCAAATTAGTACTGGAAGTCTAGAAAGTACTTACATTCTCCTTGGCTGAAACTCGGAAACAATGAAACGCAGTCATGGTACTTGAAGATATGCGCTAAACTTACTAACAAAATGGATAAATACTGTGCCTGTTCATCTGGCATCCCTGACCTTCTGATTCTTCCCCATGGGATTTACCAAAGATCTCTTCATCCTCTGAGGGCACGCTGGATACACCTATTTCAGTCCCAGACCCTATTTCTGTAAGTCCCTTACCAACCCCCTCCTGCTTCCCAAGTCTACACACTTATGTAATTCCAACTACCACCCACTCCCCAACTAACTCTTCCTACAGAGCACCAGTGGATTCCTTACTAGGCCAACCCCTAGATACTCCCTAAGGGTTAAACTGTTCAAGCTAATTTATGAACTGTATACTACCGAGAGAAATGAATTTACTCCAATGTTATTTTATGGCATCCATTACAACTGATATGTTAATTTGCAGTAACTTTTGCATATGTAGCACTACCCTTGTAAGGGCCTCTGGATTTGTTTTGGGTCCTCCTAAGCTCTGTATGGCCAGGCAACACGCATTTCCCACATTTTGCACACTGGAGTCAGTAAATAGTCATCTAGCTTGGTTTTGTAATTTTATTGAGGGGTTACACTTGGATAGGGTCTAAGGGCATATGGGATGCCTGAGGAACTGTAGAATTTGAGGACAACTCCTTGGCAACTATGTACAAAAATTCATATTAGCAACAGTCTCTTCTTGTAGAGCACTGAAGGCTCTTAGGTGTACCTCCTCAGACTCTGGATGATTCCTTCTCTTCACCCAGCTGCCTGAGGGTATCCCTGAGCAAGGGGGCCCAACAGCTGCCAATTGAACAGTTCCAGATGAGAAGCTAGTTGGGTGTTACACCTGAGTGCCCTCTCCCAGATGTGTAGAAGTACTCACACTGTCCTCTCCTGTTAGCTTAGTGGGTTGGTGCCTGCCTTCAGGCCTTATGTTGAGCTGGCTCCTTCCCTGATACACAGGCTGTCCTCCCCAGAAGATGCTGTAGGTAGGTTCCCCTTCCTGGGGCCCCCTCTCAGGCTCCTCACTCCAGCCTTCCTCAATCCATCTTCCACCTGACAGTGCACACCTCCCTCCAGGCTCTGCCATTTGAGGGTTGCCCTGATCACCATGCCCAGCCTCCTGCCAGGGGATTTGCCAAGGTCCCTCAAACATGCAGATCTGGGCCTCCTCCCCTCCTCTCCCCTGCTCCAGAAAGCTGTCAGGTTTCAGGAAAGGTGGGAAGGCTTTAGAAGCCCTGACCTGTTAGAGCCTCCCAGTCTGTCCTGAGCTGACCTCACTACCTTACTCCCAGGCTGACCCATCCCCAGGCTGCTACTCAGCCTCTATCTAACAAAAAAAACCTACCTAACTAACCCAGAGGGCATTACACATGGTTAACCTATTTTTCACTGTATCCTCAGAAAATTGTATTTTACTATTATTCTCTAATACAAAAATCAATAAACAAAATGAATGAGTAAAAAATGTATTATACATACAAACTATGTGATGCCAGAATATAGCATCACAGTGGTTTATGGGACCTTTCCCCCTATGTAACAAAACTGGTGTATGGGGATTGGCCATTCCGACATTGTCAAGTAGCAGCAGGAAGAGTGCTCTAAACCTGGGAAATGTGTTGAAACCTACACAGGTTTGCTCACACAGCCCCCTGCAGTATTGGAGGAGTAAAGGAAAGGTCAGTATGTGTAGTTTGTGGGGCATGAGGTTCACTTTAAAGCAGAACTCCTTGAAAACATTTTTTTCTTAAATCAGAGTTCCACTCACACTGTCAAAAAAAATAAAAGTTAGCAGCTACAAAAACTGTAGCTGCTGACTTTAAAAAACAGCCCCGCAGCCCGTTTCACAGGCCGTCCTGTGTTCCAGGAGGCCGGCATCTTCAGTGTGGGCACCCGGCTGTGGTAACTTGCGGATTCACAGCCTGGTGCCCACTGCGCATGCGCTTCATGAATGGTCCTGTACAGGGGCGGACTGACAACTCATGGGGCCCTCAGGCAATAGGGGATCACGTGACCCCTGTGTCCTTGCCCAAACTCAAAAAATCCTATGAAAAAGGTACCAGGGGCATCTCAGTGCCCGAGTTTCCAAATGGTCAGTCCGCCCCTGGTCCTGTCTTCTGGGACCTGTCACGTGTCCCAAAAGACTACAGGGAGGGAGGGAGGACACCTTCCGCTTCAGATTGCCTAGGCTATCGGACCAGAAGTGGGAGCGGGTACCTGTCTAATTCGGGTATCCGCTCCCCCCCCCTCCCGCCCGCCAAATGTGCCAATCCTTAATGGGGAGCAGGGGAGCAGTCCTTAAATCGGAACTTCCCCTTTTGGGTGGAGCTCCGCTTTAAAATCTGCTGTGTAAAGAAAGTTTACTTGTATGAGGTTCATCCTACTTTTGGAATTGCTGCCCTTTCTTTACTATTTACAATTTATTTAATGTCAAATATGTTTCCCTAAACTTTTTCCACTATGACTATGAGAGCTGTAGCTCCAACACACATATGCCACTGTCATTTATCCACCTTTCCTCTCCCCTTGTCCATTCAGAAAAGTCTGATCTAAAGAGAATGACAGAATAAAGCTGAGCTCCACTCAAAAGGGGAAGTTCCACTTTAAGGCCTCGTCCCACGCTCCCTGCTATGGATTGGCACCTTTGGAGAGCGAGTACCTGATTTTGACAGGTACCTGCTCCCACCTCTGCTGCGATCACCTAGGTGATTGGAAACAGAGGTTTTCCTCCCCCTCCTCCTGCCTGGCAGTCTTCTGGGACACGTGACAGGTCCTAGAGGACTGCGGGACCCTTCACAATGTGCAGCGCTGCTCGCAAATCCACAGTTAAGCTGCAAGCTGTCACAGCCGGATGCCCACACTTAAGATGCCGATGCAGGGGTTACAGGACGGCCGGTGAACCTGGCTGCAGTGAGGACACCTCTGGATCCTAGGGCATATGAGTGGCTGTTTTTTAAAAGTCAGCAGCTACAGTTTGTGTAGCTACTGATTTTTATTTTTTCACCAAAGACTGGAGCTCCTGCTTAAAGAAGACAGGCAATAATTTGCAAATCTCATAAAGCTATATTTTATTCACAGTAGAAAATGTGAAACATACCAAATGTTTGAACTGAGAAAATGTACCATTATAATAAAAAAAGGTTATTTTGAAATTGATGGTATCAGCACGTCTCCAAAAATTCAGGACAGGGCAACAAAAAGCTGGCAAAGTTAGTAGTACTAACAAGGAATAGCTGGAAGAACATTATGAAACTAATTATTCTGTTGCTAATTAGCAACAGATCCGTAACATGATTGGGTATAAAAAAGAGCTTAGAGAGTCAGTGTGTCTCAGAAGTAAAGATGGGCAGAGGTTCATCAATCTGTGAAAATCTGTGTCTAAAAATTGTCAGTTGTCAAACAACTTCAAAATAATGTTCCTCAATGAAAAATTGCTAAGACTAAATATATCATCCTCCACAGTACATAATATCATCAGGAGATTCAGAGAATCTGGAGAAATCTCTGTGTGCAAGAGACAATGCCAAAATATTGGATGCCCATGATCTTGGGTCCCTCAGACAATACTGGATTAAAAACAGACATGATTATGTGATGGAAATCACTTCATGGTCTCAGGAATACTTCTGAAAAATCACTGTCTGTGAACACAGTTTGCGATGCCATCCAAAAATGAAAGGCAAATCTGTCATGCAAAAAAAAAAGCCATATCTGAACATGATCCAGAAATGTTTCCATATTCTCTGGGCCAAAGCTCATTTAACCACTTGCCTACTGGGAACTTTTACCCCCTTGGTGCCAAGGCCAATTTTAAGCTTTCAGTGCTGTCGCACTTTGACTGACAATTGCGCAGTCATGCAACATTGTACCCATATGAAATTTTTATCATTTTTTTCACACAACTAGAGCTTTTATTTGGTGGTATTTACTAGCTACTGGGTGTTTTATTTTTTTGCACTCTAAACAAAAAAAGAGCAAAAAATTTGAAAAAAAAAGGTTTTCTTTGTTTCTATTATAAAATTTTGCAAACAGGTAATTTTTCTCCTTCACTGATGTGCTTTGATGAGGCTGCACTGATAGGCAGCACTGATGGGCACTGATAGGCAGCACTGATGAGATGACATGGATAGGCTGCACTGATAAGGCGGCACTGGTGGGCATTGATGAGGAGGCATTGATGATGTTGCACTGATATGCAGCAATGATTGGCACTGATAGGCAGCACTGATGGGTGACACTGATGGGCGGCGTTGACTGGCTGAACTGACTGACAGCACTGGCTGGAGGCACTGACTGATGGCACTGACTGGCGGCACTGCTTGGCACTGATGGGCAGCACTGATGAGCCCAACTACTGGGTTGCACTACTGGGCAGCACTGATGGGTGGCACTGCGGGGCACTGGTGGGTGGCACTGCTGGGTGGCTCTGCTGGGCACTGATGGGTGGCACTGCTGGGCACTGGTGGGTGGCACTGCTGGGTGGCTCTGCTGGGCATTTGCCGATTATCAGCAGTACTTTCCTCACACTGTGGCAGCGTGAGGAAAGTGCTGCCAATAACCGGCAACTGTATTTATATTGTGATCTGTTGTGTCATTGGACACAGCTGATGACGTGGTAAAAGGCCGCTGTGATTGGCCTTTTACCTCATCACTTGATCAGCTGTGTCAGTAAGCTGGGGGTGTGCGAGAGGGCTCGTTCTGGGAGGACGTCATATGATGCCCTCCCAGAACTGGACAACCGCGCTGTAGCTGTCATTTGGCTATAGCGCTGTTGGCAAGTGGTAAAAATGCTCTGTTGCAAAGTGGAAAGCTGTTCTCTGGTCAGACAAATTAAAATTTGACATTCTTTTTGGCAACCATTGGCGCCGTTTCCTCAGGACTAAAGAGGACAGCCATCTTCTGGCTTGTTATCAGCACTCAGTTCGAAAGCCCACATGTCTGATGGTATGGGGTACATTAGTGTGTATGGAATGGGCAGCTTGCCCATCTGGAAAAACACCATCAATGCTGAAAGATATATCCTAGTCTTGGAGCAGCATATACCATCCCATCCAGATGTCTTTTTCAGGAGAGGTCTTGAATATTTAAATAGGATAATGCTAACCTATATATTGCATCTATGGCAACAGCATGGCTTCATAGTAGAAAAGTACAGGTGCTTAACTGACCTGTCTGCAGTCCAGACCTTTCACCAATTGAAAATATTTGGTGCATCTTGAAATGAAAAATATGACAAAGAAGACCCAGGACTATAGAGCAGTTATAGAGCAGTTAGACTCATATATCAGACAAGATTGGGACAATATTCCACCTACAAAACTCTAGCAACCGGTCTGGTTCCCAGACGTTTACAGAGTGTTGTTAAAAGAAGAGGGGATGCTATACTGTGGTAAACATGGACCCGTCCCAACTTTTTTGAGAAATGTTGCTGCCTTCAATTTCAAAATGACCTTATTTTTTTACTTAAATTTGTACTTTTTCTCAGTTTACACATTTGATATGTCTTCTTTGTTCATTTTGAATAAAATATGGGTTGATGAGATTTGCAAATCATTGCATTCTTTTTTTATGTAGATTTTACGCAGCGTCCCGACTTTTTTGGAAATGTGGTTATAGTGTGTGTGTGTGTGTGAAAATCTGCAGCCTGCCTACATTGCCTTGTTGTCAGGCAAGTGTGCTTTTTGCTGGTGGTTTCTAGAAGAACTTGCAACTGTCCTTATCGTAAGAAGTAGAAAAAATGTTTTTCTGCCTGAACAACCATTCAGCATGTCCCAGAATGTTGATTAAAGCTTTGAGACTTTTGTTCCTGTTCTACAACTTTTCTTTTCATAGCATACATAATTGTAGTGAACATGTTCCCTTATCAGGAAGTCAGTGAAAGGTTGAAGAATTGCATCCAGGTTCAGATATTTGCCAGGTGTATGTCTGATGCTGGTCACCCATAATATTTTGGAATGGTATCTAAACTACACATTTCTATCCAATTACAGAATACCACATATCTGTTTTTCACAAATATTTTCTGTCCAATTTCATCCCATTTCATCCACTTTGTGGAAAAGTAATGTATGTTTGGGCTAATTGTACAATTCCCTGTCTAGCCAGTAATTTCTCTTTAGTGGACTGTTCAGTGTCATTCTGAAGTTCTATTAGCAAACCTGACCTGCTCAAGTTTATATTGGAAAATTCTCAATATGCATTTAGATAAAGAAATAAAATGTTTGTACATATAAAAATAAACTGTACTGTATTATATTAAGTCCCATTCACACTAGGACATTGCGATTCCGCCTGCGATTTCAAAATGCTCTGCTAAAATGACCATGCATGTTCAGGTGCCATTAATTTCACGATTGTTTATGCGATAAATGGCGCTGCAATGATGGCAAACCGCATTAGAAGGCACATGTCATCTAAAAGTTCCTGAACTTCTTTTGAGCGACAGACATCGCATGATGTGGTTTGCCGCCATTGTATTGCAATTTATCGCTGTACAATTGCAGCAGAACTGCACGCGTTCTGTGATTTGTCATTTTAGCAGATTGCCTTGAAATCAGTGGCAGAATCACGGTGATTCTGCCCACAATTCAAAACGCCCTAGTGTGAACGGGACCTGGGTGTAATAATGTCTTGTCCTCTCCCATCTCCCTTGTTTGTTCTAATGTTGATAATATGTACTCAATAATACTCAATGATTGACTAAATATTTTAAAATGATAATATAAATAATATTAAAACAGCTACATCTGTGCTAAACATGCAACCACCTTTGTGATAAAATGGATCTGAACACAAAAAAATTAAGATTTAGGGTCCTTTTACACAGGTGTTTGTTTTTTTTCATCAGTTCAGTCATGTTTTTTCAAAGAAAAAACGGATCAGTTTTCATCAGTTTACATCCGTTTTTTCATCAGTTTAGATTTGTTTTCATCAGTTTTCATTAGTTTAAATCAGTTTTTTCATCAGTTTACATCAGTTTTTTCATCAGTTTACATCCGGTTTTATCAGTTTACATCAGTTTTTTCATCAGTTTACATCCGTCTTCATCAGTTTACATCAGTTTTTTCATCAGTTTACATCTGTTTTCATCAGTTTACATCAGTTTTTTCAGCAGTTTATACATCCGTTTTCATCAGTTTTTTCATCGGTTTGCATTTGTTTTCACCAGTTTACATCAGTTTTTTCATCAGTTTACATTCGGTTTCATCAGTTTATATCACTTTTTTTCACCAGTTTACATCCGTTTTCATCAGTTTACATCCGTTTTCATCAGTTTACATCAGTTTTTTCATCAGTTTACATCCGTTTTCATCAGTTTACATCAGTTTTTCATCAGTTTACATTTATTTTCACCAGTTTCCATCAGTGTTTTCATCCGTTTTCCATCCGTGTTCATCCGCTTACATCCATTTTCATACGTTTACATCCTTTTTTTGTCCGTTTTCATCCATTCCGTGTTTTTTTTTTTTGTATGGAAGAAAAATAGGGTTTTCTTCCGTTCAAAAAAACAGATGTTAAAGGATATGGACATTAACGGATGTAAACAGATGATCATCCATTTACATCTGCTAGTCCATAGAAATGCATGGGTGTCCGTTTTTCATCCGTAAACAGATAGATGAAAAATGGATATATGGAACACCTGTGTGAAAGAGGCCTTAAGGCAGCTTCACACTGATTCGCAGCACTTTGGCTGCAGAGCAGTGTACCCCTAGTTTTGGTATGGGTTAGCTGAGTTTACCATATACTTCTATTGTGTCCTGTGGTTTTGGTGCATTTTCTGAAAGCACACCAAAAGGCCTGTATGCAAATGCACCAAAACCACAGGCCATAATAAATGTCTTACGCAAAATGCAACTAACCCGCAATAAAACCAGGGGCACACTGCACTGCACCCGTGCTGTGTCCAAAGTGCAGTGGGGCAGTGTGAAGCTGCCCTTATTTATATTACAGGGAACAGCGTTATCTGCTGCCATGAGTTTGGATTAAATCCTGTAGAAACACAATTTGTGGTTCTGACACATTTATATCTGAATTCCCATAGACAAATATTTTAAAACCATAATGCATTGGATGGCCTCTGGATACTGCAGGCTTAGAAGACCCAATAAAGGGGATTTTGGATAAGGCAGCCCCCTCACTGTAAAATGATGGGGGGAGGTGCACAGAACAGCCCTAGTATCAATTAATTGAAAGGTGAAGGATAGGGAACGTTAACAACCTGCATACAGAGAGATTAGGGTCAGTTAGGAAACGGTACTTTTATTTTAATTGCTAGCTCTTTGAACAATAAACACCTTTGATGCCTGTTTTTGTTGTTCTTATTACTTACTGATTTTTTGCATTGAATATTCATTTGTCACTCAGTCACTTTTAGTTGCTGTTCCATCCATAGTAAACATTTTTGTTCTCTGCAAGGCTTCCCTTAAAAAAAAAATAAGTGGGCTTTTGTACGGGTGGTTGTATTTTGGGAGTTTCATTTATTTTGGATGTATATTGGGTATTATTTTATGTTGATGTAATTTTAGATTTAACTACAAAGCTTTCATTTTTATATCAAAGTGGGCTTTTGTATCAGATAGGTGGTTTTTTTGGGAGTTTCATTTCTTTTGGAGGTTAATTAATTATTTATTTTATGTTGATAGGGCCTTTTTTTAAGTCTTGGGTGCTCAAAGCACATCATTCACTTGTTACTGACTGTTCTTGGAGCTGCCTTTTCTTAGTAGCAAACTACTGCCTTGTTTGGAAGAAAAAAAGCTAAGTGCAAAAATAGAAGTGAGGCATACTCCAGTTGCACCATTTTCCATGATTAAAACTGCTAAAACCGCTCCTTTGTAGTATCTTAATTCTCCTTGTAAAACCCCTGCCTGTTCTTTGAACTGTCTCTAGTGCATTTGTGCCTAGTCTTGTCCTCTTTTTGGCCAATATTGCACTGCTGAATTATCTGTGGTCTCTTAATTGTTGTAGTAACATATCTGCCTGTGCTCTATGTCTCTAGTTAATTTTTTATCAGTTCTTCCTCAATAAAAATATCCTGCTACTTGCCATAATTACACTGCTGTATCATCTGTGGTCTCTTTATTCTTGTTGAAAGATTGATAGAAATTGGCCAGAAGCATGACATTTTTGCATCATCAAGAACAGGGAATTAGCAAACTGCTGGCTAATTTCTATAAAAACAGGCCTATTACTGCTTAACAGCTGCTAAACAAATCTTTTTTTTTCTAATTTGAAATAAATTAAATTGGGGTGCTGCTGCTGTGTGCAACCAAAGCTAATTATAAAAAAATGAATTCCACAGCTAAATACGCTCTGCCAGAATACTCTGTTGCTTAGGCTGTCCATGAGGGCATCATGGCCTTTATGTGCAGTGGGGTCCACAGGGGTGGTCAGCATACTTAGAGTTAGTGCACCTTTTCATGTTTGTGAAAATGTGAGCTGAAAGCGGAGCTCCACCCAAAAGGGGAAGTTCCGCTTTAAGCCTTTGTCCCCCGCTCCCCATTAAGGATTGGCACCTTTGAGGAGCAAGTGACAGGTACCTGCTCCCACTTCCACTGTGATTGCCTAGGCGATCAGAAGTGGAAGTTGTCCACCTACCCTCCTTCCCTGTTGTCTTCTGGGACACATGACAGGTCCCAGAAGACTACAAGGCCATTCACAAAGTGCAGTGCTTCTCACGCATGCGCAGTGGGCACCCAGCTGTGAAGCCACAAGCTATCACAGTTGGGTGCCCACACTAAAGATGCCGGCGCCAGGGAGAGAAGACGGCCGGTGAAACCAGCAATGGTGAAGACACCGCTGGACCGAGGGACAGGTAAGTGGCTGTATTTTAAGTCAGCAGCTACAGTTTTTGTAGCTGCTGACTTTTATTTTTTTTTTTAGGTGGAACTCCGCTTTAACCTTTAAGGCATCGGCCAAGAGTGAAAGTTCAATGTTGTCATCAAAGCCACTTGAGAATAACCTGTTCCTATTATACGGTATTGAAAAAATGGCATTGGCACATGGCCCCCATAGCAATGCCCACCTACTTTTCCTACTATCCCTAAAAATGGTCAGAATTTACTAACAGGATTTACTCCCCCCTACCCACCCCCATAGACTCTTATGCGATTTTCCAATAAGTTTGGGTTCTCTGAATCCCAAACAAGATTAATTGAACCTTCAACCATTCTAATCCAGCCAGATTTGTTCATCCGTGTGTATCGCTACCCCCAAAGAAGGTGCTTGGTAATTTGGGTTCTCTGTTCTGCACCTCGACTCCAAGAACACCCTCATCCCCTCGGACACACCTGGTTGAATTAAAGTTACTTCAAGACATATCAGAACACGCGTATAGATACCTTTAACTCATCTGGGAAATAGACATAAGATGGTTTATTGGTAAATGAACTCAATGTTTTGGTATAGGTTAGAATAAATGGTGGTTTGAGCATAAATGAACACACAGAGGGTAGGTTCAGACACAGTCTGCTAGACCAGTGTTTCTCAATCTTTTTTTCAGTCAAGGCACCTTTTAAAATTATGGACAGTCCCGAGGCACCCCATTCTAAAATGTAAAAACTATTCTAATAGTTTTATATAACACAGCAACATCCACACATGGACACCCAACAATAGAGGGGATTTATTCTTTCAAATCAAATATACTTTTGCACACTGGTATTGACTAGTATTCCAATATTTCGCTCATATTTTCTCCATCACTCAGCTAATGTGACCCCATCTCTGACATAGAGGGGCAGGGGAAGGACCAGCAAGGATGCTGTGCAGGCAACTGACATCCTCCTTTTCAACTGATGATGTGCTAGACAGTATAATCACTATGCCAAGTTAACTTAGAAGTACTAACTTAGAGTTCTGTACCACTAGACTGGAAATACCTCATGAGTCAGCAAAGTAAGCAACAAACAGCACATATAAACATTAGCTGCAATGTGAATAATAATACTAATACTATAACTAGTCTAGAGTGCACTCTAGGAGAATGGCCAAGATACGGCGCAATGTCCTCTGAGAGATACCTCTTAGCATAAGCAATATATGAAGGTCTCTATGTAGTAGCTGTAAAGGAACAGTTTTTAGTCCTTAATGCTTCAGATGGCTAGTGTTGGGGCCCAGGTGTACGCAGGTGCACACAAGTACAGTCCCTGTCACACCTGTAGGCAGCAAATAAGATACCTGTATGGTCAGTTCCTAAGGGGCTCAGTCTCTTTCTCTAGCAGTAAATAGTAAATCCCCACACCATTAGCTCACCAGTCCCAGTCATACTGCCGCTCACCAGTCCCAGGGATATTGCAGTTCACTTTCTGTCACACACAGCAATTAGTCCACTCTTTGCTCTGCACCCAGGTGACTGTCTGCACTCAGCACTCCAGATCCGACTCACACCGTCAACATTCAGCAGTGATAGCACACACTGGACATGATGTGCACTCACTAATCGTCCTCGTGGCAAGAGGAAGCTCTTTCCCCTCCTCCTGGCTTTCTCCCTATGGGAAATGCAGTTCACAAGCACTTGATTACAGTAGAGTTTCTCTTCTATGGACTATATTTCCCACAGTGTAGTGCTGCTTGACTCAGTCTATTGTACTTTTCCTGCTCAGCAGCTCCCTCTTCTCACTGATATAGCCGTTAGCAGGGGCGGACTGAGCATTTGGAAACTTGGGCACTGCCCGAGGTCCCGGGGTCAGTAGGGGGCCCCATAAGATGCCCCTGGTACCTTTTTCATAGGCTTTTTTGAGTTTGGGCAAGGACACAGGGGCCCCATCATCCCCTATTGCCCGTGGGCCCCATGAGTTGTCAGTCCGCCTGTCAGGAATCTGGGTATGACCAGAAATGTGTGGACTGACACAGGGAAACGCAGGCTTCCGGTATAGTATAAAAAATACAATTTATTAAAGACTAACAATACATAAACGCAATGCAATACATAACACAGTGCAACAAACCAAACCTCCAACAAACAACCATACATACAACACTAAACGTAGTCGGGCAGGCCGGGTCGGTAGCAAACGGGCAAACAAGGTACCAGGAGCAGGCGGGAGAGTGGTCAGGACTAGCTGAGGTCAGTACAGGCAGAGTTCATGCAGAATCAGGATAGAAGCAAGCAGGATCAGGATACCGGGGCCAAGCGAAACAGTACAACAAGGCACTGACTGCAGGTCTGGCCATTCCTTAAATACACCTCCTGCAATCAGCCTCAGGTGATGGCTGATTGCAGGAGTGAGCTTCTGGTTGCTGAGAGCACCCGCTGGCTAGCCCAGGTACTGCAGCCCACAAGGCAGGTGAGTCCCACCACCATTGGCAAGTCCATTCCTGACACCGCCCCTGGCCACTTTAGCACAGAAAACAGCTGCAGCCAGTGTTTCTCTCACTCTCCTTTCCTAGCCAAGCACCTCACTACAGGTGTTACTGGCATGTGACTGTACATAGACATTCACAGCTGTATATCTGCAGTGTGAGATCTAACACCCTGTGTCTCTGTCTGCCAGTCTCAAGAGATATGGAGTAAGCTTTGGTAATGTCAATTCTATGCTGCTCACTATTCTCCTTGTGGGGGAGGAACCTGTACCTCAGGCCTATAGTGCAAACAAATGAAATAAGATAATAGGATAATATTATCAAACTGTTGATGGCATTTGTTTGCCACCATAAACAGAAACATGCAAAAATATCTGTAGCGCTACTCCCGTAGGAGCTGAAAGGATTCTGTCCAGGTTTCCCACAATCTTCACCCCACAGCCAGGCACACAGGCCCATTCACACGTTTCTTCAATGACCAGTCTTGGGTTGCTGTTTTTGTTTTAATTTTGGAGAACTTGGATAGGGTTGAGGGAATTAAGTGTGATACTCCAAAAATAAGAACTATATGCACTTGAGGATGTAGGAATTCTACAGGATAAGCTATAATATAGTCTGTGCTTGAAACAAGCAGTAGATTTCAACTTTAAAGTGTTACTAATCCCAGGACCCTGCATTCACTATATCTTGTCTCCCACAGTACACAGAGCATGATAATGAAATTATTTTAGTAAATACTGTATAAACTGCTAAATACCTTTTCTCATCAGCAGTTAGAGCAGTCTTGTGACTTCTATCAGTGTTGAGCAGATCACTGGTTAAAGCTTGTAGGAGGAACTTTCTTTCTGCTCTAGGAGGATGCAGAGCCCCTGATCTCTGTCTGGACAGTGCTCATTGGCCCTGTGCTGATCACATGCACTCTCCCAAGAAAATAAAAAACCTCTCCAGCAATACACACTAAACTAAGCATTTGCAGAAGGGCTATGGGTTCAGTCTGTCTTATCAGTATGGACATTTGAACAAGAGTAGGAGCAGATAAGTCAGGATCAAACAACCTTTTTACACAATGCAGAGGATTAACCCCTTAAGTTCCACAGTGAGTATAACAAGCATGCTTTCCTGCATATACAGACTGATTGTACTGTTGTTGGTTTAGTACAGTGTTTCTCAACTCCAGTCCTCATGGACCCCCAACAGGTCATGTTTTCAGGATTTCCATTATTTTGCACAGGTGATTTGATCAGTTTCACTGCCTTAGTAATTACCACAGCTGTTTCATCTGAGGGAAATCCTGAAAACATGACCTGTTGGGGGTCCATGAGGACTGGAGTTGAGAAACACTGGTTTAGTAACACTTTAAGGTAGTAGTAGTAGTAGTAGTAGTAGTAGTAGTAGTAGTAGTAGTAAGCTAGAGCAGAGTCCCTTCAAGTAGGAGATTAAGTGGACAAAGCTCTTCAGGACACCAACCAGTGTCCCCTTTAACTAGACCCACCGCTGACTCCCTAGCACCAAAGGAATTTTAGCAGCACAAAGTCTCTAAGATCCTTTTAGAGGTGTCTGTACTTACAAGGCCCAAGGACAGCTGGTTGCCTTCCTCCATGATACCAGAACAGATCTTCAGTAGACAGACACTCAGTCAGCAGAATTCAGGCCCTCAGGTCACCCACCTGAGGACTTCGACAGCAGATGCAGCAGTACTGCCAGGGAGGACAGCATGCCCTCTCCTGTATAGACCATTCCTATCCAGGAAAAGACCCAGTCTGTATATATTCAGTGCTCACTGAATATATACAGCTACCCAGCTTGCCATCATAGCCTGTCTCTCTGGGATAAGCCAAACCTGTATCAGTATTCATGCTGCCATCTGCATAGCTCCACATCTATGATGCAGAAGCTTCCCAAGCTTTCTGGATGCAGAGGGAGCTATCTGGCTGGCAGTAGCTGGACACGCTAAACAGACCTGAGCAGCATAACACAGCGGCACTGATTAAACAGTGTGCAAACTATGCTCTTACCTAACAATCACAACCACACTAACTACAGTGTGGCAACTAAATTTACTATTCAAGACACATACTAAATCTATCTATCTAAACCTAGCACCTATCTAAGAGGGTGCTACATATCTAATATTGAGCAGTCACAAAAGAAGCTCACAACCCACATGGAAGAAAAATATATTTGAAATATGTTTTAAAAATATTCTTCCCAAATATATTGACATATATTTGAAATGCTACAATTTTGGCCTTATTCAATATATTTCAATATATATATATATATATATATATATATATATATACCGCATGTTGAAATGCATTTTTGGGGGCACTCGTGAGCAGCGCACGACGATGGCTGACTGCTGATCCACCGCAGGGCACATCAGCTCCTTCCCTGCCTCCTGGGGAGCCTGCTCTTTCCACCACCCTTGCCATTCTCCACTGACCCCCCTGCCACCTATGTGGAAGAAATCCGTGGCCTCCAGCGCCTCCAGCTCTTGATTGGCGGGCCGGTCCGGCAATGCGGCCTACTTGATGGCAGAAGCCCGGCCTCGATTTTGGCCGCTTCCCCGCCGCTACCCTCGGGCAGCACGGACGCCCCCTCGGACCTGGAGAGCCTGCCTGACATCCCTGCAGACCTCCCACAGCCCTACTTGTGGGCCGCAGACCTTCCACAGCCCCCCTTGCGAGACGCAAACCTCCTGGCCAGGTTTAAGACCATGCTACAACAGGAGCTTCACACCGCCACCTCCAGACTAGCGACTCATCTCACCAAGGAAATTTGCGAATTGGGAAGCCGCACTGATGTTCTTGAATATAATATAAGGACGCCGCGGCTACGGTGATTGAAAATCATGAACAGGACCTTTCAAATCTGAGAAGAGAGCTTGACGTGGCTCTCTTGCATCTGGAAGATTTTGAGAATAGGTCTCGTCGGGGTAATCTTTGCCTGCATGGCCTGCCCGAAGCCATCGTTGACCTCACGTCCACTGCTACTGCGCTATTTTCAAGAGTTGGATCCGGTGATACCGATAGACCGTCTGCAGTGAATTAAATTCAACTAATACCTCCGACAGCCTGGTGCGGCCCTCCGGTTCACATCCGCCTTCATCTCAGCTGGAGCGTATATGGGAGAAAGTTGGCAAGCCGTAATCGCTCCCTCCCTAGTACCCCTCCGTTGTCCAGATCCTCCCGCTCCGATCCAGGTTGAATACGGTTGGATGGGTAAGCTTTTTTCACTATTGAGATGGCTTGATTCACTGCCGTGACTCTCTGCGTTTCTGATGGGGCAGAGACGTTGACTGGCCCATGTGAGGCAAACTTTTCGTATGTTTTGTATGTTGCTTGTTTTTAGTTTTACAGTTTGAAATGTTCTTCTACTGGTCTGTACTGGTGGTGATCCTCAGCCCCCACCAGTACAGACCAGTACAGACCAGTACTTTGAGTTGAAATTTTTTTTTTTTTTTGGGGGGTAGGCGATATGTTTTTAAGCTTTGTGTCCTATCCCCTTGTTTTTTGTTTTTTTTTGTTTCTGCTAATTTTAGTGTTATACCAGGATTTTGTTTATGCGGATCCCCGGCTCCTGCCGGCTCCTTGTTTGTTTTTTTTTTGCGGGGGTTATTGTGCCTTTTTATATATATATACCGGGGGTCTTCCTGGCTCGTGGTCCTATGCCTTATATGGTTGGTGCTGGCTTCCGATCTAATGGGGCCGTGACCCAGAAATGCCTCATTTCTATTATGCTGATATGCCTGTGTACCTGTTTACATTTTCTTTATATATTATGTTGTCATATTATGCATTTCTTAAGGTAATATACTTGATGTTATCTTTTTGGCTGTTATGTCCCCCCCCCCTTTTTTTCCCCCTACCTTCCCTTCCCCTTTTTTCCCTCTTTGTCCCTCCCCTTCCCCCTTTCTTCCCCTCCCCATGAAGGTTCTTTTTGTATTATGTGTTGTTTATGACGCACCCATGTGCCCGGTGGTAGAGCTACCCCCTATGTGTGTCCTTACGGTTGGGATGCAATTTCCACTGATTGTGGTTTCATTACACTATTGCTGCTGCTATTATTTGGTTCGGCTTTTTGCCGTCCCTCCTTGATGTCATTGGACATTCCGTTATTTGGCTAATACAAGTCAGCAGGATGTATCTGTTTATGTGTTATTGTTCTGCTCTGCCCCTGTGTGGGCATATTTTGAGCTTGTTGTATTCTTAAAACAAAACTTTCTCAATAAAAATATTAAAACAGAAATGCGTTTTTATTACAAAATATATGAAGAATATTTTTAAAAATACATTTCAAATATACTGTATGTCTTTAAAAATACAAATCTACATTTTTGGTTTGAATTTACAAATATATGTAAAATTATATGTTAAAATTACTTTTTTATATGTTAAAAACAATCTGAAGAATATATTTTAAAAAAATATATTTTTAATAATAGTTTTCATATATTTTGTAATATATAAAAAATGCATTTCAACATGCAGTATATATACATATATTTATTGAAATATGTTTTGAAATATATTGAATATGGCCAAAATTGTAGCATTTCAAATGTATGTCAATATATTTGCGAATAATGTTTTTAAAATATATTTCAAATATATTTTTCTTCCATATGGGCATGGCCTGTAAGATGCTGCTACATTTACTACAGTATACAGTCATGGCCGAAATTGTTGGCACCCTTGATATTTTTCCTGAAAATCAAGTATTTCACACAAAAAAGGTATTGCATTAACACATGTTTTGCTATACACATGTTTATTCCCTTTGTATGTATTGGAACAAATATAAAACAGAGGCAGAAAAGCAAATATGACATAATGTCACACAAAACCCCAAAAATGGGCTGGACAAAAGTATTGGCACCCTTAACTTAATATTTGGTTGCACACCCTTTGGAAAACATAACTGAAATCAGTCGCTTCCTATAACCATCAATAAGCTTCTGACACCTCTCACCCGGAATTTTGGACCACTCTTCCTTTGCAAACAGCTCCAGGTCTCTCTTATTGGAAGGACACCTTTTCCCAACAGCAATTTTAAGATCTCTCCACAGGTGTTCAATGGGATTTAGATCTGGGCTCATTGCTGGCCACTTCAGAACTCTCCAGCGCTTCTTTGCCATCCATTTCTGAGTGCTTTTTGACGTATGTTTGGGGTCATTGTCCTGCTGGAAGACCCAGGATCTTGGACGCAAACCCAGCTTTCTGACACTGGGCCCTACAGTGCGACCCAAAATCCTTTGGTAATCCTCAGATTTCATGATGCCTTGCACACAGTCAAGGCACCCAGTGCCAGAGGCAGCAAAACAACCCCAAAACATCATTGAACCTCCACCATATTTTACCGTAGGTACTGTGTTTTGTTCTTTGTAGGCCTCATTCCGTTTTCGGTAAACAGTAGAATGATGTGCTTTACCGAAAAGCTCTATCTTGGTCTCATCTGTCCACAAGACGTTTTCCCAGAAGGCTTTTGGCTTACTCAAGTACATTTTGGCAAACTGTAGTCTTGCTTTTTTATGTCTCTGTGTCAGCAGTGGGGTCCTCCTGGGTCTCCTGCCATAGCGTTTCATTTCATTTAAATGTCGACGGATAGTTCGCGCTGACACTGATGCTCCCTGAGCCTGCAGGACAGCTTGAATGTCTTTGGAACATGTTTGGGGCTGCTTATCCACCATCCGGACTATTCTGCGTTGCAATCTTTCATCAATTTTCCTCATCCGTCCACGACCAGGGAGATTAGCTACAGTGCCATGGGTTGCAAACTTCTTGATAATGTTGCGCACTGTGGACAAAGGCAAATCTAGTTCTCTGGAGATGGACTTGTAACCTTGAGATTGTTGATATTTTGCCACAATTTTGGTTCTCAGGTCCTCAGACAGTTCTCGTCTCCTCTTTCTGTTGTCCATGCTTAGTGTGGCACAGACAGACACACAATGCAAAGGTTAAGTGAACGTCTCTCCTTTTTATCTGCTTTCAGGTGTGATTTCTATATTGCCCACACCTGTTACTTGCCCCAGGTGAGTTTACAGGAGCATCACATGCTTGTAACATTCTTATTTATCCGCAGTTGTGAAAGGGTGCCAATACTTTTGTCCAGCCCATTTTTGGAGGTTTGTGTGACATTATGTCGAATTTGCTTTCTTTCCTCCCTTTTTTTGTTTTGTCCCAATACACACAAAGGGAATAAACATGTGTATAGCAAAACATGTGTTAATGCAATACGTTTCGTGAGAAATACATGATTTCCTGGAGAAATATCAAGGGTGCCAACAATTTCGGCCATGACTGTATGTGTGTAGATAGCAACTGCTTTTAATGAAGTGTTGACAGATCCATAAATAGAGTCCTTTAAGAAATGAAGAAGGTCAAAGGGGAAAAGCATTACTGACATTTTTAGCTGTCATTTTGATTGTCAGTATCTGTCACTTTATTTGTTCTCAGGACTTTCTGGGGGGAAAGTGTAACTTTTTGTGCGTCTAGGGGATTAGTGTTATTTCACTTTAAGAACTTTGTGGGTTTACCGATTTTTGATATTCATTGAAACCAAACTCTAGTTATAAGTTGGATCAGCTTATATTAGGCTTTTTTCAGTGTAGATGTGTTGGGAAATCTTTTCGAAGCACCAGATAATAGCATTATATCTATTTTCTTATGGTGCTTGGCACAGCTAGAATCAATATAGAATCTTCACTTTCACAAGGACTGTTTATTTATCTGTTTATTTATATATTTATTTCAGGAGCACATATTGAAATCATATGATTGCATTTTATTACATACTTTTTACTGTAGGTTTACACACCATGATTTACCATTTTAAGCACGTTATCGATTTTGAATATATTTCTATGATCATTGTTTTATGAGCGCTGCTGATTTTACATAGATTTGCACTGCCTTCTCTAAAAATCTCTATTTTGCCACTTAAAAAAATTACAACCTTATTTCTATGTTTTCCAATATGCAAACATGTGTACCTATGCTGGCAGGCCTGTCAAATATTTGAAAATGGAGAAATGCTTGAGTGTTTATTTATTACTGGAAAGGGAACATAGCAGTAGTGCAAAGTGATAAGCGAAGCAAAATACTCGTCTGTTCTGATTCATGCTCGACACTGAGAGACGTTTTTAAATTAATCTTGTGCCGAGAGAATATATAGTCTACAATTGCTGACCTCTCCTTCTGGAAATTCTAGTTTCATGGCTTCATGAATTCAGTACTTTAGTCAATGCTCTAGTTCAAGTATGTAAATCAGAAGGTCACTGACACTTCAATTGCTGCATGCTTGTTCTGTGACAATGACTCGGATAGTGTTGAAACCAAAGACAGCCAGAAAACTAATATCTTAAATATACATTGAACAAAAAATGCATACAAACAAGAGGATATTATTTTTGTGCTTTAATAATCATTCATGCTAATTTACTGCAATAAAAGATCTTTTGTAGGTAAGGGAGAGATCAACAGGTAGGCCAGGGTTTCCTTTGTTGCATCATAAAACCAAATTCTTTCTTTAAAATTGTACCATAATTTTTGGTCATCTGGGAGGTATATTCTTGCTAGTAGGTTAGGCACTTAATGCACTTTATTTAGTTAATTAAAATATCTCTCTAGGTAAGGGATGGAGATGGTGAGGGATCAAAGTGCAAAGGACCAGCCCAGAGTTTCCATTGTTGGGTTATAAAACCAAGCTTTTTTTCTGGAAGATTCTATCATAATCCCTGGTCACTAGGAAGGTATTGTCTTGCTAGTAGATTATGCATGCAATGCTCTTATTTTAGTGAATTAAAGACCTTTCTAGATAAGTGAGGGATCAAAGTGCAACAGGCAAGTCCAGGGTTCCCCTTTTTGGGTCATAAAACCCAGTTTTGTCTGGGAGATTCTATCATAATCCCAGGTCATTTGAAAGGTATTGTCTTGGTAGTAGGTTATGCATGCAGTGCTCTTATTTTAGTGCATTAAAAGACTTTTCTAGATAAGTGAGAGATCAAAGTGCAACAGGCAAGTCCAGGGTTTCCCTTGTTGGGTCATAAAACCAAGTTCTTTCTGGGAGATTCTATTATATTCCTGGTCATCTGGAAGTTATCCACATAAAACACAACACCTTCTGCACATGAATGTGGTGGTCTAATGTCAGTGCTTGTTGTGCATCCGCTTCAAAGTAGAAGATATAAATGCACAGCGGCTTACGCGTTTCGAGGGCAGTATTCTCTTGGCTCTGAGGAAGAGGGTACTGTCTTTGAAAAGCGTAATCAATTTAGATCTTTGGTGATGTCCTCCCAAGCCCAGAAGCACATGGAGTGGACGGACCAATTGTATTATTTTAATGTGCCTTGTCAATCATATAGTTTGTGAATAGATATAATTACAGTTGTCTTCTAACAAACGGTTTTAGAGATAATGTGCTAGGCTGGTGCGGCCTCTCTCCCTTTGTGTTTTTTTCATCTGGAAGGTATAGTCTTACTAGTAGGTTATGCACTTAATGCACTTTAATGCATTAACCACTTGCCTACCAGGCACTTATACCCCCTTTCTGACCAGGTCAATTTTCAGCTTTCAGCGCTGTCGCACTTTGAATGACAATTGCGTGATCATGCAACACTATACCCATATGAAATTTTAGCATTTTTTCACGGAAATAGAGCTTTCTTTTGGTGGTATTTAATCGCCATTGGGTATTTTCTCTTTTGCGCTATAAACAAAAAAAGAGCAAAAAATTTGAAAAAAATAAAGTTTTTCTTTGTTTCTATTATAAAATTTTGCAAACAGGTAATTTTTCTCTTTTGCTGATGTGCATTGATGAGGCTACACTGATAGGCAGCATTGATAGGCAGCACTGATGGGTACTGATAGGCAGCACTGATGGGCACTGATAGGTGGCACTGATTAGGTGGCACGGATAGGCAGCACTGATAGGCGGCACTGATGAACTGGCACTGATGATGCTGCACTGATATGCAGCAATGATGGGCACTGATAGGCAGCACTGATGGGTACTGATGGGTGGCACTGACTGATGGCACTGACTAGCGGCACTGCTGGACACTGATGGGTGGCACTGCTGGGCAGCATTGATGGGTGGCACTAATAGGGGGCACTGCTGTTCACGTGGTAAATGGCCGTTGTGATTGGCCTTTTACCACATAGGATCCACGTAGGATCCAGCGATCATGGAGATTGCCGAGCATGCCCCCGGGGGCGCGCAGGAGGGTGCATTCTGGGAGGACGTCATATGACGCCCTCCCAGAACTGGACAACAGCGCTGTAGCCATCATTCGGCTATAGCGCAGCTGCCAAGTGGTTAAAACACCTTTTTTGGTAAGGAAGGTATCACAGGGCAATAGACCTGCTCAGGGTTTCCTTTGTTGGTTCATAAAACCAAGCTATTTCTGGGAGTTTCTAACATAAACCCTGGTAATGTAGAACATATAGTCATGCTAATAGGTTATGATTCTACACTGTCAGACGCACAGGCCTATACAAGAGCACCATGTACAGTAAGCTTTTAGTCCCAAACACACAGGCCATTTTCCAAGCCACTTTTAGGGGAATCAGGCTTTTTTTAACTGCTTCCAAACAGCCCTCCACATTATCCTATGTGTCCATGCACATATAGACTTTTAGAAGCTTTTAGTAGCAGTAGCATTTACCAGCAGGAAAAATAAATCCAGAGCCAGTGCATCCAGGAGCAGCAGCATTTTGGCAGAAAAAATGCTTCACGCTTCTAAACACGTCTAAACGTGCCTAAACGCGTGTTAATGCTAGGCACGCTCAGTGCTTGAGCATTAATTCATTTTATTGGTCAGAATAAATTATTATTCTGGCCAATTAAATGAATTAGCGCAGAAATGCTTGATGCTTTTAAATGCGCCTAAACACTTGTAAAAGCGGTAGACATTTTGACAAGCATCAGGTGTTTTTCTGCCCAAAAAAATGCTGCCAAGAGAAGGAGCATTTTTAAAATGCAAAAGGTCTTAAAGTGACCCTGTCATTAACCACTTGCCTACTTTTACCCCCTTCTTGCCCAGGCCTATTTTCATCTTTCAACGCTGTTTCATTTTGAATGACAATTGTGCAGTCATGCAACACTGTATCCATATGAAATTTTTATAAGTTTTTTCACACAAATAGAGCTTTCTTTTGGTGGTATTTAATCGCCACTGGGTGTTTTCTTTTTTGCGCTATAAACAAAAAAATAGCAAGAAAAAAAGTTTTTCTTTGTTTCTATTATAAAATTTTGCAAACAGGTAATTTTTCTCCTTTACTGATGTGCGTTGATGAGGCTGCACTAAAAGGCAGCACTGATGGGCACTAAAAGGGAGCACTGATGGGCACTGATAGGCGGCACTCATGGGCACTGATAGGTGGCACTGATGGGTAACACTGATGGGCATCGCTGACTGGCGGCACCAACTGATAGCACTGACTGGAGGCACTGACTGATGACACTGACTGGAAGCACTGCTGGGCACTGACTGGTGGCACTGCTGGGCAGCACTGATGGGTGGCACTGCTGGGGGGCACTGATGGGTGTCTCTGATAGGCACTGGTGGGAGGCACTGCTAGGCACTAGTGGGTGGCAATGCTGGGTGGCACTGCATGGCACTGATGATCAGGGCACTGATCATCAGTGCCCTGATAATCAGTGCTGATCTGCTCTGTGAGAGCTGTCAGTTATTGGCAGTACTTTCCTCACACTGTGACAGCGTGTGGAAAGTACTGCCGATAATTGGCAACTTTATTTACTCTGCGATCTGCTGTGTCATTGGACACAACTGATCACATGGTAAAAGGCCGCTGTGATTGCCCTTTTACCTCATCATGTGATCAGCTATGATCAGCTATCACGGAGATCGCCGGGTGTGCACCACTGGGGGAGCGCGGGAGGGAGCGTTCTGGGAGGGCACCATATGACGCCCTCCTAGAACTGGATAACCACACTGTAGCCATCATTCGGGTATAGCGCGGTAAGGATGTGGTTAAATAAAAATATGCTAAACAAGTGTACCTTGTTAGGGACCTTAGATTATACACCCCTTGAGGCTTAGGGACTGATGTGAATGTACATTATATATGTAAAGCGCTGCGTAAATTGATGGTGCTATATAAGTACCTGTAATAAATAAAATAAATAGTAACACTTTAACACAATAAACTAAACAAGTGGGGTCTAGCAATGAGGCACGACTTTTTACACATATTGATATAGACATTGTCATGTATAAATTAAATAAAAACACTATGGTCTTCTGTTTAACATGAATTCAGTTTCTGATTTTGTAATATCTTGGGACTATGCTCACAAAGCTGCTCCCAGGTAAAACTCTTTGAAGCTGTTGCTGCCATGCAAAGCATCCCATCTGGCCATCAGATGTGTACTATAGGAGTTGGTATATATATCCACATGTGTGTGTACATGTGTATTATGGGAGACAACTGACCTTCCCACATTTTAGCTGTTAGTTTTCACTATATTAGATGTTTAGTCATCCAGCTAAGTAGCAAGTTAGTCATTTCTTTTCAAGCTAGGACAAAAAAAAAAAACAGTAAAGAAGCAAACATGTATGATGTGGGAGTGAAAATTGAAGTATTATTCTCAATATATACTTTTGTAATTAAACTGTTTGCTACCTATATGGGGATTAACTTCTAAATGTTTACCTGTTCCTTGAATGGCTGGAATGTACATGATGTAAAAGAAGTATGTCACATTTGGTCTAAATATGGCAGTGTCATAGCATGTAGTTATTTGAGAAACAGCAATGTCAATATAGTTACATAGCTAGTCTGGCTGAAAAAAGACAAATAGAAATCAAACAGAACACTGGAAGCATCACCGATCACAATGTGAGCATGCTTGAATATTTCTTAAAGTAGTAATAAACTCTGGATATTTATTTTTACCTACAGGTAAGCTTATAATAAAGCTTACCTGTAGGTAATAGGAATATCTCCAAATTTGTGCACTGTTTGGGATCAGTCAATCAATCAATATTTTCAATATCAATGCCAAAATTTCACTTTCCATACCTTGCTAGGGACATAAATCAGTGGCTTGCGAAGGACAAGAATATCAGAACCTCTTGAAGAAGAGCAATTACATGCTTGACTTTAGCAGCAACAAACATCTCTTTCAGAACATAGTTCTTCTTTCTTTCAGGTACTTATATAGCGCCATCAATTTACACAGCACTTTGCATATATATTGTACATTCACATTAGTCCCTAACCCTCAAGGGGTGTACAATCTAAGGTCCCTAACTTACATTGATACATACACATACTAGGGCCAATTTTAGACAGGAGCCAATTCACCTACCAGCATGTCTTTGGATTGTGGGATAAAACCAGAGCACCTGGAGGAAAAGAAAGTTAAAAAATAGTTTACCTTAATAATTTGCATCCCAAATTCCTTTTAGATTCAGCCCGAGTTCACACTTGTGCGGTGCTGCATATCGCTTGTGATTTGCACAGGAACCGCACCGCTATCCTCAGCAAATCACATGCGAATTCTGTGCGGTACGATTTGAGTCATACATTTTGTATACAATTTTTTTGGTCCACACTAGAATCGGATCACATGGATATTCACACCCATGCGATCTGATTCTGTGCATCGCACCGATTTCAGGGTGTTGTGAACTTAACATACACATTTTGTATGGCTCAAATCGCACCACATCAGCACCAAAAAAGTGCAGGACCCTTTTTTTGGTCTACTCTAGAATCAGATCACATGGATATTCACACCCATGCGATCCGATTATGCACATCGCTCCGATTTCAGGGTGTTGTGAACTTAACATACTCACCCGCAGCGGTACGCATGAACGGGGAGCGATTGTGATGCGGTGTGGAATTTGCAGAGAAAACGCTGCAAATTCCACACCGCATCAGTGTGAACCTAGGCCTGTTCTTGGGCAAGTCTTACCTAGACTACAACTATTATCGGTTAGTTATATATTGGTAGTAGGTAATATTTAAAGTGGTAATAAACCCAAAAGCAAACATTTATTATACTGCAACTTACCAATTCTTAGATATGATATCTGCATCTGTTTCCATTTTTTAGGCTTTCTTCCTTTTATTTTTACCTGGCAATCCAGCCAGTATGTCTGTTGTTTTTTCAACAGAACAACCTGTTATGCAGATGTAGCAGTTAGAAGGTTGAGAAAAACCATTTAACACTAACAGCAGGGGTGTATTTACCACAAGGCAAACAAGGCATTTGCCTAGGGCGGCATTTTCCAGGGGGGGCAGCACTACCCCTGAAGAAGGGACGAAAGAAGGGACACACGCGGCATGAGGACCCGGTGGGTTTCGAGAGAGGCTGTGGGTTTCATGACGGTGTATGCTCAGCCTGACTCTTGTTACTGGGGATGTCCCAAGCTGTGAAGGTGAGTGTCTTTCTCTCTCTCGTCATGAGGGATGGCTGGTGTATGGGGGCAGTGGTAATGGAAGGCTCTAGTGGAGGGCAGGGGTATTCTTGGTCAATGTCAAACTCTTTCTGTTGGGGGGGAGCGCTAATTTTTGTGCTGCCTAAATCTAACCTAAAAACCTAAATACACCATTGACTAACAGGGGTGCTTACAATGGTTAGCATTTATTTATGTAAAATCTTTATCCCAAAAGAAAAAAAACTTTTGTTGTAACTGCATTAACTTATTGAACACCTCATCTCTCCGGGTGGACGCCATATGGCGTCCTTTTCGGAGTGTACATTGCACACGCAATCTGTCACCGGCCGTGCACCTCGGACACGGCCGACGACAGATCTGTGTACCAGCCCTGTTGCCAGTACCATGTGACCTGCTGTGACCAATCACAGCAGGTCACATGACAGTTCTATACAATGGATGGCTTCCTTTTATGCCATCCATTGTATACAAGTGTGTCTAGCTGTGAATGGTCACAGTGATCACATGCACAAGCTGGGCCAATCACAGCCCATCTGTGTCTTGTGATTAGCCATGGCCAAATCACAGCTAATCACAAAAAAAACCCCTAAATGAATCGATTTCATTCAGGTAAATGTTTGCTTATAGCAAAGTAATTCTTTGCTATAAGCAAATTGTGTAAAAAAAAAAAAGAAAAAAATACTGATCACTTCCCCAAAGTAGTACAATGTTACTATGGTAACATTATACTACTTTGGTCATAGTGAAATATGAAAAAAAAATCTTAAAAAAAGAGAAACAAATGTAATAAAAAATAATAAAAACATTTAAAAACATTTTTTTTTGAATTATTTTTTTTTGTACTGTTACCAGTTAGTGTCCCTGATCACCGCCATGCCAGTTATATGATGATGCTGTACTGCACTGGTGACAGTATGTAAACATAAATAGTGAAAATCATTTTTTTAATTTCTTCATTTTCCGATAAATTATGACAAAAAAATTACAACTTCAAAAAACTCACCATGCCTGTTATAAATACGTTGGACTGTCTACTTTGCAAAAAGTGGTCATTTGGGGGATATCTGTACTGTTCTGACATTCTTGGACCTCAAGAAATTAGATTGGCTGTCAGTACTTCAGGATCGATCAATTTTCAGATATACCCCATAGTTTGTGAAATCTATAACTTTCCTACAGACTAAATAATAAGTACTAATTTGGGTTATTTTCACCAAAGACATGTAGCAGAATACATCTTGGCCTAAATTTATGAAGAACAATTATTTATTTGCAAACTTTTGTAACAGAAACAACGAAACGTGTTTTTTTTTAAGTTGTTTGTCTTTTTTTGTTAATTTAGCAAAAAAATAAAAACACCAGTGTTGATTAAATACCACCCAAAGAAAGCTCTAGTTGTGTGAAGAAAATGATAAAATTTTAGTTTGGGTACAGTGTTGTATGACCGCGCAATTGTCATTCAAAGTGTGAGAGCGCTGAAACCTGAAAATTGGCCTGTGCAGGAAGGGGGTAAAAGTTCCTGGTATAGAAGTGGTCGCATGAACTGTTGTGATCGGCTCTTGAAAGCTGTGTACTAATGATCAGATTATTAGGCGATCTCTCCAAAAGTGTTTTTTTTTTCAATCTATTTGTGTGTACTAGGCATAACACTCCCCTGCCCCTGGACTAACAATGTTGCTGTCCAAATGTTTCTCTGTGCTCCTTCATCCAGAGTGGAGGCACTCTAATACAAGAGGTGTGTTACTGGCCAGATCACCAAGGGAAAACAGAGGAAAAAAACCTAAAAAATCAAACTACAGCCGTCACATTCAAGGATTACTAAGATGCAATATGTTTTATTTTTATTTTTTTGGTTTAATACGGCTTTAATATAGTTATTTAATATTTATAGACAATCAGTATTTTTGACTATAACTATAAAATGTATTATGGTTCATTCAAATTTCAGGTTAGCATCAATTAAGTGTTATAGGTTACTAGAAATTCATCTGGTTATTATGAATGTAGCTGGACAATTAGTTCACATCAATTATTATTTTATAATTAATTATATTATAGTAAATGGGCAGGTCTATAATTTTTTTAATAATTGCATAGTAATTAATTTTATAGCTTTACAGTATATTTGAGGCTTTATACATTTCAAAAATATGTTTAATATATGTCAAAGTGCTAAGCTAAAAAAAATGTGGAATTCCCTCATTAATATCTCTTTTTTTGTGTGAAATATTTTATATTTTCCATGGAGTTAAACTAGTTTGCAGTTTAGCCTATAGTATCATAAATAGCATAATACTAGTAACATAAGTAACAATACATAAAACTAAAATGCACATATGTATTAAACAACTATTATGTGTGGTACACATGACTTATACTTAGAGTCACTGGTTTCAGAATAGATAAGAGATTTTTTTTGTTTGCAGTAGTACTGTTTAAAAAAAGTTATGTGTAAAAAAAAAAAATTAAACAAAATTGCTTTTTGTCTAGTTTTCAGCTTACAGTAAAAAATCAGGGCATTTGTTAATACAATGTACCAAACAAAAACTGTAAAAACCTTTTGTCACGTTAACTGATGCATGGTGAAACCTAAATTTGGTCTGCGTATATGTAGGTTTTAACATCCTAAATGAAGAAGCCATGAAGCCATCAAGAGAAATAAATGCATGCATTGCTAGAAATCTATCACTTTATCTCTTATAATCCTTTTTTTAAGTATTTTCTTATTTTTGTATATTTTTAACTATATTTCAAATAATTTCAAAATATAATTATTAATGCTAAGTAAAGAGTAAGTTGTTCTACAAATCTGATCAAAATCTATATGCCGATAGTGTCAATGTGCCCTTTACATAAAAAAAAAAATCAAACAATATGTCACAGCTGTAGATGTATACAAAGGTGAATATGGCTATTCACAAAGGAAAGTGTTTCTTTATTAGTGTCTATAAAAAATTATCCATTTGCCAGGATTTTAGGCTGCCCTCTTGTGGAAATATTCTACCATTTATAGGATTGATGGAAAAAGAATTCAGAAAATCTGTCTTTTTTAAATCCTTTGAGTAGCATCCCCACTTCCTACTGTTAGATCTTTTAAACAGAACAACCAGCAGCAGTTTATCAGATCTGATGTCATTTAGAAACTGTCAAGAACAATTTGAAATAGCTATCTAACAGGTCAACAGGTCTAAATGGATGGGGGTAAGGTAAGTCTGGTGTTTTTCTACGATTTAACATCATGTAACCCTCAGAAGTCTGGCACAATAGACCTGGGGCTAGTTTTAAATAAAATGGACCCTGGGAAAAGATCATAAGGGGGATCATTAGCAATATAGCATTACATAACAAGTACGATCAGAGCAATGTTCCCAGAGCCAGCATGACTACTATATTACTAGAATTACAACATACTCCAGAAATGACATCATAAAAACAATCTTGTAGTGTTAGAACAGCCACTGTGCTATTGATGCATTTACAATGTTTCAAAATAGTTTTGTCACTAGTCAAATATCTAAAAATAAATATATATATATATTCTGAAATACAAATAGTGTAGATATGTACAGTTGCAAGAAAAAGTATGTGAACCCCTTGGGATTATGTGGAGTTTTGCATGAATTGGGCATAAAATGTGCTCTGAAAGTCATCTAAGTCACAACAATAGAAGAACACAGTCTGCTGAACATAATACCACACAAACATTAGATGTTTCCATGGTTTAATTGCACATAACATGTAAACATTCACAGTGCAGGGAGGAAAAAGTATGTGAACCTTTGGACTTAATAACCGGTTGACCCTCCTTTGGCAGCAATAACCTCAACCAAACGTTTCCTGTAGTTGCAGATCAGACCTGCACAACGATCTGGAGTAATTTTGGACCACTCCTCTTCACAAAACTGTTTCAATGTAGCAATATTCTTGGGATGTCTGGTGTGAATCGCTCTCTTAAGGTCATGCCACAGCATTTCAATTGGGTTGAGGTCAGGACTCTGACTGGGCCACTCCAGAAGGCGTATTCTGTGCTGTTGCAGCCATTGTTTTGTTGAATTACTTGTATGCTTTGGGTCATTGTCCTGTTGCATCACCCATCCTCTGCGGAGCTTCAATTGGCAGACAGATGGTCGTACGTTTTCCTGCAAAATGTCTTGATAAACTCTGGAATTCATTTTCCCATCAATGACAACAATCCGTCCAGGCCCTGAGGCAGCCAAGCAGCCCCAAACCATGATGCTCCCTCCGCCAAGTTTTACAGTGGGGATGAGGTTTTGATGTTGGTGTGCTGTGCCTTTTTTTCTCCACACATAGTGTTGTGTGTTCTTCCCAAACAACTCAATCTTGGTTTCATCTGCCCACAGTATATTTTGCCAGTAGTGCTGTGGAACATCCAGGTGCTCTTTTGCAAACTTCAAACGTGCTGCAATATTCTTTTTGGACAGCAATGGCTTCCTCCGTGGTGTCCTCCCATGTACTCCATTCTTGTTTAATGTTTTCCTTATTGTAGATGTGTCAACAAAAATGTTAGCATGTGCCAGAGATTTCTGTAGGTCTTTAGTTGACACTCTGGGATTCTTCTTTACCTCATGCAGCATTCTGGGCTGTGCTCTTGCAGTCATTTTTACAGGACGACCACGCCTATGGAGAGTAGCAACAGTGCTAAACTTTCTCTATTTGTAGACAGTCTGTCTTACCGTGGACACATGAACATCAAGGCTTTTGGAGATACTTTTGTAACCCTTTCCAGCTTCATGCAAGTCAACAATTCTTGATCGTAGGTCTTCTGAGAGCTCTTTTCTGCGAGGCATGGTTCACATCAGACAGTGCCTCTTGAAACCAGTAAACCCAAAACAGGTGTGTGTTTTTTAAGGGCAGGACAGCTGTCAGCAACACATCCAATATCATCACACTGATTGGAGTCAAGGTTGGCTCACTCCTGGCTCCAATTAGCTCTGGGAGAAGTCATTAAGCTAGGGCCTCACATACTTTTTCCTCCCTGCACTGTGAATGTTTACATGTTATGTGCAATTAAACCATGGCAACATCTAATGTTTGTGTAGTATTATGTTCAGCAGACTGTGTTCTTCTATTGTTGTGACTTAGATGATGTTCAGAGCACATTTTATGCCCAATTCATGCAAACCTCCACGTAATCCCAAGGGGTTCACATACTTTTTCTTGCAACTGTATGTGGACCTAGGTACAGAGGCTCTTCCCACCCAAAGCTCTACAAAGCCTCTGGGCTTCAAGACCTAGTACAGTACTCAGGCAACACCCTGAGAGTTCAAAAAGGGGGGGAGAGGACAGAGAGGAGATGGGGGGGGGGACAAAGATAAAGGAGAGAGAGAGAGGGAAATATAGAGAGGGGGAGAGAGAAAACGGAAAAGAGATAAATGGAGAGAGAGATAGAGAGGGGGGGGGGAGAAAGAGAGAGAGGGGAGAGAGGGAGAGAGAGGGAGAGAGAGAGGGAGGGAGAGGGGGAGAGAAAGAAAGAAGGGATAGGATAAAAGGGTAGAGGAAAAAGGGGGGGGGGGTGGAGAGTGTTCAAAATGCAGAAAGGGCTCAATTTCATCTAATTTCAGGATCAGTAGCCATGCTTGTTCCTTTTAATGATTAGGCAGTGCACAAGCAGCCAGGATATGTGCTCATTCAGCTGCAGAGAGAAGAGGGAGCTGAGACAGAAAAAAGAATGAGAGAGAAATGATGGAGAGAGAAAGAGAGTGAAGAGAGAAAAGAGAGAAAAGGGAAAGAGAGTTAAAAAGGGGGAAAAGATAAAGGGGGAGAGAGGGGTGATGGGAAATAGAGGAGATGGGGATGAGAGATGTAGTGAAAGTGGGGAAGGGAACAGAGGGAGATGGGAGGAGAGGAAAAGAAGGGAGATAAAGAGAAAGAGGACGGAGAGGGAAAAAGAGAAGGGGAGAGAGAGAAGGGGAGAGAAAGAAGGGGAGAGAGGGGGGGAGAGAGGGGAGAGGGGGGGGGAGAGGGGAGAGAGGGAGAGAGAGAGAAGGAGAAAGGGAGAGGGGAGGAGAGAGAAGGTGAGAGGGAAAGAAAGAGGGGGGGAGAGAGAGGCAGAGAAGGGGAGAGGGAGAGAGAGGGGGGAGAAGGGGAGAGTGAGAGAGCAGGGGAGAGGGAGAGAGCAGTGGGAGAGGCAGAGAGAAGGGGATAGAGAGAGATAGAGAGTGAGAGGAGGTAGAAGGAGGAAAAAGGGGAGAGGGAGAGAGAAAGGAGACTGAGAGAAGAGGAGAGGGGGAGGGAGAAGGGGAGAGGGAGAGAGAGAGGGGGGGGAGAGCAAGAGGGGGTGAGAGGGGGGGGAGGGAGAGAGAAAGGAGACTGAGAGAAGAGGAGAGTGGGAGGGAGAAGGGGAGAGGGAGAGAGAGAGAGAGGGGGGGAGGGAGAGAGGGGGAGAGGGAGAGAGAAGGGAAGAGGGAGAGAGAAGGGGGGGGAGTGAGAAAGGAGTGAGAGAAGTGAGGAGAGGGAGAGAGGGGTGAGAGGGAGAGAGAAGGGGAGAGGGAGAGAATGAGGGGTGAAAGGGAGAGAGAAGGGGAGGGGGGAGAGAGAAGGGAAGAGGGAGAGAGAGTGGAGAGGGAGAGGAGAGAGAACAAGGGGTGAAAGGGAGAGAGAAGGGGAGGGAGAGAGAGAAAGGGAGAGGGAGAGAAAGAAAGGAGGAGAGAGAAGGGAAGAGGAGGAGAAGGGAGAAAGAAGGTGATAGAAAAGGGGAGAGGGAGAAAGACGCAGGTAGATAGAAAAAGAAAGGGGCCAGAAGAGTGAAAGTGACAATGGGAAGAGGGCTGCGCCTCCTCGCACTAACAAGGGAGCGCGAGAGGAGGGTGGAAAACTCGAGATGAGGAGTGTTCCCGGGCCACTCTCTCAGGGTCTTTTGGCGGTCTGCACATGCGTAGGTGTCTGTCAAGACATGCAGGCAGCAGGGCACTAGGACCCAGGTGCACCCGGCACCTATGACGGTGCTGGGCAGGCACTAGGACCTAGGCTGCGCCTGTCAGGTGCAGGGCGGGCTACTTAAACCAGCCCTGCACAGACACAAGTTGCTGTATGGTCTGATCTTTGCTCCTGTGTTCCTGCTATTTGAGATTCGTTGCTGACCTTGCCTGAACCTGACCTCCGCTGACTTCTCCTGCTCTGACCCCCTGGCTAGTTTGACCTCTCTTCTGGATAATCCCCATACCTGATCTGAACTTCTGTTACCGACCCCAGCAAGTGACCTGACTATTCTTCTGCCTGCCCCCTTGTACTACGCTGATCCCACTGTTACCGACCTGGCCCGTTTGACCACACTTACTACTCCGCCATCCATCCATCCCACTCGGATCCCATCTTCCACCTCTTCACGTCGGGCTCTCTACCTGCACATACCCCTGGCAGATCTCTCTACCACGGACGGGTGTACTCAGGGGCCGCGACCTGGTCCCTGTCTGCTCCAAGCCCATTCCCACCATCAGGGGCCCTGGTGAACAAGCAGACTGGGGCTTAGACTCCGCGCTCTGGGGAATCCTGTCCTGTGGACTGCTAGAGGCCCCGCTAGGCGGTTACTAACAGAGATAAAAGGGGTGAGAGAAAGAATGAGAATGGGTAGACAAAAGGGGAGGGGGGACAGGTGTGAGGGAGAGCCAGAGAGAGGAAAGAGAGGGGAAGGAGATAGAGAGTAGGTGAGAGGGGTAGAAAGAGAGAGCTTAACCTGAAACTGAAACGGGCTTGGTGTGAGCCTCTCCTGTACAGGAACGTTGGGAGAGTGTGTTGAATGTACAAGGGCTAACAAGGAACATACTTACAGAAGAAGAGAAGACAAGGGATACCTCTTCAGTCTTTTGCTGCTAATTCACTGTCCAGTTATAGGCTGACACAGTCAGATCACCAGGCAGCAGAGAAAACTCGGGTCACTAACTTAACACTACTGTCTGGCAAAGCTGTGGAAATCTCAGGAATGGCTGGACAAATTCTTTGGCAGACAAAATAGCTCCTATAGATGTTTTCAGCTTGAAAAAGCATGTAGGTCCTGGGTAGTGGTTCAGTTTGCTTAGCCGTGTTTCACTGGAATGCATTCCTGGTAGACGAAGCTAAGAAAACCATAATACTTACGCCACAGATGTATACATGAGCATCTATGACAGCAATTAATATCATATGAAAAGCATGTGAATGCATTTAGAAAATGTAAGTTTGGTCAATGGGAGAAGGTGTATATTAGGGAAGGTTTTTTTGATTGTGGACAGGAGAAAGTGGGTCCTCTGAAGGTGTCTGATGACTGCATGAATATTCTAAGTACCCTGTCATCTACCTTGTCTGTACCTCTGTTTTATGGATTATTCTGAGCTGATTACCGTATTTTTCACTCCATAAGATGCACTTTTTCCCCCCAAAAAATGGGGGGAAATGTCTGTGTGTCTCATGGAGTGAATATGGAGCTGTCGACCCGATATCTCCCCTGTTGCCGTCGCCGTGTTCGAATACCGGCTCTATTGTGGCGACACCAGGCAGGGCCCAAAGCAGCTGCCCCTTAAAGTGGAGTTCCAGCTGAAAAAAAAAAAGTCATCAACAAAAACTGTAGCTGCTGACTTTTAAAATACAGCCACTTACCTGTCCCTCGGTTCAGCGGTGTCCTCACCACCACTGGTGTCACCGGCCATCTTCTCTCCCTGGTGCCGACATCTTTAGTGTGGGCATCCGGCTGTGACAGCTTGTGGCTTTACATTCCAGGTGCCCACTGCACATGCGCGAGAAGCGCTGCACTCTGTGAATGGCCTTGTAGTCTTCTGGGACCTGTCACATGTCCCAGAAGACTACGGGGAGGAAGGGAGGGAGGACAACTTCCAATTCCTATCGCCTAGGCAATCGCAGCGGAAGTGGGAGCGGGTACCTGTCAAATTCTGGTACCCGTCATTTCCTGTAGTACATCTGCAGTCTCTGGTCATTTCCTGTACTATGTCTGCAGTCTCTGGTCATCTCCTGTACTATGTCTGCAGTCTCTGGTCATCTCCTGTACTATGTCTGCAGTCTCTGGTCATCTCCTGTACTATGTCTGCAGTCTCTGGTCATCTCCTGTACTGTGTCCGCAGTCTCTGGTCATCTCCTGTACTATGTCCGCAGTCTCTGGTCATCTCCTGTACTGTGTCCGCAGTCTCTGGTCATCTCCTGTACTGTGTCCGCAGTGTCTGGTCATCTCCTGTACTGTGTCCGCAGTCTCTGGTCATCTCCTGTACTGTGTCCGCAGTGTCTGGTCATCTCCTGTACTGTGTCCGCAGTCTCTGGTCATCTCCTGTACTGTGTCCGCAGTGTCTGGTCATCTGCTGTACTATGTCCGTAGTCTCTGGTCATCTCCTGTACTATGTCCGCAGTCTCTGGTCATCTGCTGTACTATGTCCGCAGTCTCTGGTCATCTCCTGTACTATGTCCGCAGTCTCTGGTCATCTCCTGTACTGTGTCCGCAGTCTCTGGTCATCTCCTGTACTATGTCCGCAGTCTCTGGTCACCTCCTGTACTGTGTCCGCAGTCTCTGGTCACCTCCTGTACTATGTCTGCAGTCTCTGGTCATCTCCTCTACTGTGTCCGCAGTCTCTGGTCATCTCCTGTACTATGTTCGCAGTCTCTGGTCATCTCCTCTACTGTGTCCGCAGTCTCTGGTCATCTCCTGTACTATGTCCGCAGTCTCTGGTCATCTCCTCTACTGTGTCCGCAGTCTCTGGTCATCTCCTGTACTATGTCCGCAGTCTCTGGTCATCTCCTCTACTGTGTCCGCAGTCTCTGGTCATCTCCTGTACTATGTCCGCAGTCTCTGGTCATCTCCTCTACTGTGTCTGCAGTCTCTGGTCATCTCCTGTACTATGTCCGCAGTCTCTGGTCATCTCCTGTACTATGTCCGCAGTCTCTGGTCATCTCCTGTACTATGTCCGCAGTCTCTGGTCATCTCCTGTACTGTGTCTGCAGTCTCTGGTCATCTTCTGTACTATGTCCACTGTCTCTGGTCATTTCCTGTACTATGTCCGCAGTCTCCGGTCACCTCCTGTACTATGTCTGCAGTCTCTGGTCATCTCCTGTACTATGTCCGCAGTCTCTAGTAATTTCCCGTACTATGTCTGCAGTCTCTGGTCATCTCCTGTACTATGTCTGCAGTGTCTGGTCATCTCCTGTACTATGTCTGCAGTCCATTGGTTCAGAATATTTTTTTTCTTGTTTTCCTCCTCTAAAACCTAGGTGCATCTTATGGTCAGGTGTGTCTTATGGAGTGAAAAATACGGTAAATGCATCTCTCTGGAAAAGAACTGTTGGACCTGTTGCTGCAGGAAAACACATTTATAAATACACTTCTCACCCTGTCTGCATGATATAAGATGACAGATTTGTCTTTATGAACTGTGTCTGTGTGGACCTCCACATGACATAAGACAACAGACACCAGCGGCACCTCCAGGAAGAAATTCTGGAGAGTGGTGGTGGTGAGTGGTATAGCATGTGAGAGATTGTATACAACATAGGAGAGTGGTGTTTGATTTATTCAATGATTTTACTTGGATTTTTACCTTGTAAGTGGATTTTTATTGGAGTGTGAATAAATGAATATGTTATAGACAGCGCAATGAGTGTTCTATGAGTACTATGAGTATGAGAGATATTTATTTTGAGTCCACTGGTTACCTGGGAAGCAAAGGCGCAGTGAAGCGGTAACCCATTGTGTGAAGGAAAATATCTGGACCTGATAAAGTGTTAACCAATGATGGGAATAAGTGATATTAGGACTTATATACTATAAGGTCCCAATAAACAAAGTGAGAGCATAACTGGTGATTTGTGGGAATCACGGTGGAGAGCACATACTGTCAGTGGAATTGCAGTTTTGAGTGGTGTGTTCCAGAGGAGTGGATGTACAAAGTTTTATAACACTTTTGGAAGAATTGAAGCATGACATATATGTGGGAAAATTATTTTTGAACATTTCTTTTGGATTTTTGGACTCAAAGTTTATTACGTTATATGCACTTTATATTACGTGGGATGAATTTAAAGTGATTCTCCAGTCACTTTTTAAAAGTCAGCAGCTACAAATACTGTAGCTGCTGACTTTTAGTAATAATATAACACTTACCTGTCAAGAGATCCAGAGTTGTACTCGCCCAGGCCAATTCTTCAGGTCATCGGGTCCCCGGTGACGGCATAGTGAGTGTGGGAAGCTGGCTGTGAAGCCACAAGCTGGGAACCGCGTTTTGCTGTGTGAATGGTCCCACAGCTATCTAGGACCTGTGATGTGTTCGAGGAGTTTGCAGGCCGGAGGGGAGGAGGTTGGTTTCTGCTTGAATTGCCTAGGTGGAAGTGGGGTGTGGGTACCTGTCAAAATTACATACCTGCTACCCAAAAAAAATATATATATAATGTTTCAAAAGTAGAAGAGGAAGGGGAGTAGGAAGAGTGGAACTCTGTTTTTCAGTGACTTTCCATTTCAAGTTTTTCTTGTATGATTTATGCAGACTATATCAAGGATATGTGGCGTTAGACCATTTATGAACATATATATCATAGTGGCATTCATAGAATAATTATTGTCTCTCTCTCTCTCTCTCTCCCTCTCCCTCTCCGTCTCTCTCTCCCTCTCCCTCTCCGTCTCTCTCTCTCTCTCTCTCTCTCTCTCTCTCTCTCTCTATATATATATACAGTTGTGCTCAAACGTTTGCATACCCTGGCATAAATTGTGAAATGTTGGCATTGATATTGAAAATATGACTGATCATGCCAAAAAATGCTCCTTTATTGAAGAATGATGATCATATGAAGCCATTTATTATCAGATAGGTGTTTGGCTCCTTTTTACATCATAATGATAACAGAAATCACCCAAATGGCCATGATCAAAAGTTTACATCCCCTGGAATGTTTGGCCTTGGTACAGACACACAAAGTGACACACGGATTAAATTGCCAATTTCTTATATCCTTTTCCATCTTTATAAAGTTCCATTACTTTGTTACGCAGGACTTTTTTGACAGTTCTTTTCTGATCCCCATGGCTCAATATCAAGCCTAGTCAGTGCTTCCACGTTAGAGCTAACAAACTCATTGACTATTTATACACTGACACTGATTGCAATTTAAAAAGTCACAGATGTGGGACATTAACCTCTAATTTTAACCCATGTGTGTCACCTTGTGTGTCTGTACCAAGGCCAAACATTCCAAGGGAGGGAAACTTTTGATGATGGCCATTTGGGTGATTTCTGTTATCATTATGATTTAAAGAGGAGCCAAACAACTATTTGATAATAAATGGCTTCATATGATCATCATCCTTCAATAAAAGAGCATTTTTTTGGCAGGATCAGTCATATTTTCAATATCAATGCCAAAATTTCACAATTTCTGCCAGGGTATGCAAACTTTTGAGCACAACTGTATATACTGTGTATATAGAATTGGTGGAATAGAACAGCTGATCACAGCCAATGAGTTTAAAAATAAATTTACTTAACCTCTTCCCGACAGCTGTACGTATATATGCAGCCCTACATAAACATCTTTCTGTGCTGAGAGGGCACCACCTGCGCGCTCCCAGCACATTTACCAGCGGGTACCGGACAGCTTCCTATGCATACTTGCGATTAGGAGCTTTCTGGTTATGTGATCGCTTTGACTGCCAATCACAGTGCTCACATGATTGGAATGTCCGCCTCCCGGCATTTAGAACCTATAAAAGAGCTGGGAGGTGGCAGCAAGAAGGGGTTAAAGGCAGCTATCCACTTACTTCAGTATGTCAGAATTACAGACCTGAAGCAAGTAGTCAGTAAGGAAATTCTGACTTTAGCCTGACTTTATTTTCTGCATGCTTGTTCCAAGTCTGTAACACAGAAAGTACTGCAAACCAGAGACAAGCAGGAAACTAGCAGTGTCTATAAATCACTCTTCACAGATTTCCCTTAGTACAGCAAATCTGACAGAAACAGCTTTTGTTCATTTTAATCAAGGCTGATGTATAAATACCAATACATGGTAATGGTAATGTAAACACAGTATTTCCTAGTCATCAGATCTAACATTCAATATTCATTAATTGAAATGCCATCCTCTAGGGCACCAATGGGGTGTCTGACAGTCAGCAAACTGACTATTACCTGTCTGCTAGAAAAAGATTTTTTTTTCTGTACTCACATATATTTAGCACACGTTTGGGTTATAGCTGGAAGTTTGCTCTATGGATTGAACAAAGACATTTTAGGCTTTTTGAAAAATTGAATTAAATGTGTTTGTGGTACTTTGAGAGTGTCTTGAATGAGTCCCTATCATAGAAAAGTATGTGACCCACTGCAGAAGTGGATAGTGACACAGAGGGATGTCCTGGGCAAAAGAGTGTGAAATAAAAGAGGTAACATGTATGCCCTGCAGGAGGAAGAGGGCAAGTCCTGTCAGGTGAACAAGAACAAGGCCTGACCTATCTGAATGTTGGCACAGGAATGCCGATATGGCTGCCAGTGTGTTCCTTCCAAGGTTTAACCCTTAAGAACAAGTATTGTTCATAAGTAGGTGTTACATGGATTTACAGGGATGGGTTCTGAGAACGTTTACAACGAGCAAAGGGAGGTGACATGAGGATATACCACAGTAATGTGCAGATATATAATGAGATGCTATGACACTTGTTTATTCATTAACTTCTGGATTAATCAGCTTGGATAATTGATAGTATTATATCTATTTCTCTCTCTCTCTCTCTCTCTCTCTCTCTCTCCATCTCTCTCCATCCATCCATCCATCTCTCTCTCCATCTCATCTATCTATCTATCTATCTATCTATCTATCTCCAACCATCTCTCTCTCTCTCTCTCTCTCTCTCTCTCTCTCTCTCTCTCTCTCTCTCTCTCTCTCTCTCTCTCCATCTCTCTCCATCCATCCATCCATCTCTCTCTCCATCTCATCTATCTATCTATCTATCTATCTATCTCCAACCATCTCTCTCTCTCTCTCTCTCTCTCTCTCTCTCTCTCTCTCCATCTCATCTATCTATCTATCTATCTCCAACCATCTCTCTCTCTCTCTCTCTCTCTCTCTCTCTCTCTCTCACTCTCTCCCTCCCCATCTCCCTCCCCCCTCACTCCACCCCCCTCTCGCTCTCCCTCTCTCCATCTCCCCCTCTCTCCATCTCTCTTTCTCCGTCTCCCTCCCTCTCTCTCTCCCCCCATCTCCCCCTCCCTCTCTCTCCCCCCATCTCCCCCCCTCTCTTTCTCCACCCCCCTCTCCATCTATCTATCTCCACCTCTCTCTCTCTTTCTCTCCACCCACCCCCCTCTCTCTGCACCCCCCTCTCCATCTCCCTCTCTCCATTCATCTCTCTCTCCCTGCATCTCTCTCTCTCTCTCTCTCTCTCCCCCCCCCTCTCTCTCTCTCCATCTATCTCCACCCATCCATCAGCCCATCTCACTCTCTACATCTATCTATCTATCTATCTATCTATCTATCTGTCTATGTATCCTTCCATCTCTCTCTCTCTCTCTCTCTCTCACCCCCCTCTCTCTCCATCCATCCCTCTTTCTCTCTGCATCTATCTATCTATCTATCTATCTATCTATCTATCTATCTATCTATCTATTTATCTATCCACCCATCCATCTATACATCTATCTATCTATCTATCTATCTATCTATCTATCTATCTATCTATCATATCTCTCTCTCTCCATCTATCTCCATCCATCCATCCATCCATCCATCCATCAGTCCATCTCTCTCTCTCTGCATCTATCTATCTATCTATCTATCTATCTATCTATCTATCTATCTATCTATCTATCTATCTATCGTTGTGTTCAAAATAATAGCAGTCAGACATCACTAACCTGATCAATCACTGTTTTTGGTAGAAATGATATTTCTACATGGCAAATAATTTACTAGCAGGTGTAGTAGAGTAATAGAAATCCAACAGACCCAACAGTCATGACATGCATGCTGCTGATTCTGTGTAATTGAATCACTAATTGAAAGGGGCATGTTCAAAATAATAGCAGTGTGGTGTTCTATTAGTGAGGTTATTCATTCTTTGAAAAACAGGTGGCAATTATTGCCCTTATTTAAGGAAGGAAGGCGGCAAATGTTGTACATGCTGGTTACAATGCATTTCTCTCTGAAATTCTGAGGAAAATGGGTCATTCCAGACATTGTTCAGAAGAACAGCATACCTTGATTAAAAAGTTGATTGGAGAGGGGAAAACATATAAAGAAGTGCAGAAAATGATAGGCTGCTCAGCTAAAATGATCGCAAATGCTTTAAAATGGCAACCAAAACCTGAAAGACGTGGAAGAAAGTGAAAAACTGCCATTCGAATGGATAGAAGAATAGCCAAAATGGCAAGGACTCAGCCAACAATCAGCTCCAGGAAGATCAAAGAAGGTGTAAAGTTACCTGTGAGTACTGTTACAATTAGAAGACGCCTATGTGAAGCCAAGCTATCTGCAAGAAGCCCCCCACAAAGTCTCACTGTTGAAAAAAAGAATGTGCTGAAGCGGTTACAATTTGCCAAAGAGCACATTGACTGGCCTAAAGAGAAATGGCGCAATATTTTGTGGACTGATGAAAGTAAGATTGTTCTTTTTGGGTCTAGTGGCCGGAGACAGTTTGTCAGACGACCCCCAAACACTGAATTCAAGCCACAGTACACTGTGAAGACAGTGAAGCATGGTTGTGCAAGCATCATGAGATGGGGATGTTTCTCATACTACGGTGTTGGGCCTATTTATCGCATACCTGGAATCATGGATCAGTTTGAATACATCAGAATACTTGAAGAGGTCATGCTGCCTTATGTTGAAGAGGAAATGCCCTTGAAATGGGTGTTCCAACAAGACAACGACCCCAAACACACCAGTAAACGTGCAACATCTTGGTTCCAGACCAACATGATTGACGTTATTGGGTGGCCAGCCCAATCCCCGGATCTTAATCCAATAGAAAACTTGTGGGGTGACATCAAAAATGCAGTTTCTGAGGCAAAACCAAGAAATAGAGAAGAACCGTGGAATGTAGTCCAATCATCCTGGGCTGGAATACCTGTTCACAGGTGCCAGAAGTTGGTTGACTCCATGCAACACAGATGTACAGCAGTTCTCAGAAACAGTGCTTATACAACTAAATATTCATTAAGTGATTCAAAGGAAAGTAAAATCTTCAAACATTTTTCAGTTTATATAGTGAATGTTTGAGTTTGTAAAGAAGAATACAAACACTGCTATTTTTTTGAACAGTCTAATATTCACTTTTCTTCAATTTTTTTAGAGGAACGACACAAATTTGATATATTTTTCTTCATGTTTTGATTTGGAATAGAATGTGTAGTGTTCCCAATTCATTTGTGTGTATGGAAATATAAGCTATTAGAAGGATTTTGAGCTTTATTCACTTTTTTCAACACACTGCTATTATTTTGAACACAACTGTATCTATCTATCTATCTATCTATCTATCTATCTATCTATCTATCTATCTATCTATCTATCTATCTATCTGAAAAAAAGCATGTGGACCCATTTACTACTTTGGTGTGCATTACGCACGTGTCTTAAAGTGCGCAAACCTGTGTTGTTTTTTTTAAAGCAGCCCATTGAAAATATTTGGGTGCCAACGCACCTTAACTACTTCACTACTGGACACTTTTGCCCCCTTCCTGCCCAGGTCAATTTTCAGTGCTGTCTCACTTTGAATGACTATTACGCGGTCATGCAGAACTGTACCCAAACTAAATTTTTATAATTTTGTTCACACAAATAGAACTTTCTTTTGGCGGTATTTGATCACTACTGGGTTTTTCATTTTTTGCTAAATAAATGAAAAAAGACCAAAAACTTTGAAAAAAAAGTTTTTCTTCTTTTGTTATAAAATTTTGCAAATAAATAATTATTCTTCATAACGTTAGGCCAAAATTTATTCTGCTGCATTTATTTAGTGAAAATAACCCATGTCAGTGTATATTATTTAGTTTGTAGGAAAGTTATTAATCCACAAACTATGGTATATATCTGAAAATCGATCAATCCTGCTGTAATGACGGCCAATCTCATTTCCTGAGGCCAAAAATTATCTGGATGGTACAGATGTCCTCCAAATTACCCCTTTTTGAAAAGTAGAAAGTCTGAGGGATTGGTAAGAGGCATGGTGAGTTTTTTGAATGAAGTTGTAAATTTTTTTGTCATATATTTGGGGAAAATAAAGAATTTTCACAATTGTATTTATTTTTATACATCCTGTCACCAGTGCAGTACAGCCTCATCATATAACTGTTGTGGCAGTGATCAGGGACACTGACTGGTGACAGTAAAAAAAAAACAACACTTTTTTTTCAGTTGTTTTTATTTTTGATTACATCTTTTAATGATTAAAAGATGAGCTAGCAACACAATGGATGGCATTAACCGCTTGCCAACCACCCTATAGCAGAAATACTGCTACAGCACGGCAGCAGTGTGCAAAATCACATATATATGTGTGATTTTGCACCTCCGAGTAGGGGGCACGTGCCCTACCTGCGACGCCTCTCACGGTCATGGCTGTCAATCACCGGGCCCCAGTGGGTAATTACTCGCCAACGCAGAGTGATTTCCAAGGATCTACAACAGTTCTTCTCTTTTCTCTTCTCTCTGTCAGCTCGGGTACACTGCTGTGGATGGCTGTGCACAGCACAGCCATCCACAGCAGTGTGACTACAATGAATCACAAACACACCACCCCCTAGTAAAACACTCCCAGCACACAGTTAACCCTTTGATCACCCCTCATGTTAATCCCTTTCTGCCCAGTGCCATTAGTACAGTGTCAGTGCTTTTATGTGTATTGGTATCACTGGTATTGGTATCATTGGTATCATTGGTGTCACTGGGGGTGTCACATGTCAGAATGCCCGCCGCAGTCCTGCAGTCCCACTATAAGTCGCTGACCACCGCCATTACTAGTAAAAATGAAAAAAAAAAATCCCAGTATATATAACGCCATTTGTAAACGCTATAACTTTCACACAAACCAATTAATTTACACAGACTGGGATTTTTTTTTAGCAAACACATGTAACAATACATTTTGGCATAAATTTATGACGAAATTTGATTTTTGAACTTTTTTTACTGGACATGTTTAATAGCAAAAAGTCAAAAATATTGTTTTTTTCTCAAAATTGGCCTTTTTTTTTTTCTATAGCGCAAAAAAATAAAAACCACACAGGCGATCAAATACCACCGAAAGAAAGCTCTATTTGTGGAAAAAAGGATGTAAATTTAATTTGGGTGCAGCGCTGCATTACTGCGCAATTGTCAGTTAAAGTAACACAGCGCCGTAACGTAAAAAATGGCCTGCTCAGGAAGGGGGGTAAATCTTCAGGAGGGCAAGTACTTAAAGGAAACCATCCATTGTTTACAATTGTTATGTGACCTGCTGTGATTGTCATGTGACCTGCAGTTTACAAATGGTAGTATATATACCGGAATTTTTTTTTTTGTGCTAGTAATGGCGGCGGTCAACTTATAGCAGGACTGCAGCGGGCATTCTGACACTGGGGGGGAACTGACTTTGTGTCACTGACATCCCCAGTGACACCAATACAGCGATCAGTGCTAAACAAAAAAGCACTGATACTGTACTAATGGCACTGAGCAGGAAGGGGTTAACATGAGGGGCGATCAAAGGGTTAACTGTGTGCTGGTGGGCAGTGTGTTGGTGCTTCACTGTAAGCACACTGCTCTGGATGGCTGTACTGTGCACAGCCATCCAGAGCAGTGTGCCCAAGCCGACAGGGAGGAGGACTGTTAGTTAACAAAGTAGCCCTCCTCCTCGGAGGAGATCCTCAGTAATCACGGGGCACTGGTGGGTAATCACTGGCTGGGACCAGGTGATTGACAGCTGCGAATGGCGGCGTGGCCACGAATGGCGGCGCAGGTAGGGCACACGCGTGGCTTGCATGCACCCCCTACTCAGAAACACAAAATCACGCATATATACGTGATTTTGTGCACCCCTGCCAGCCTGTAGCAGTATATCTGCTATAGGGCATTCGGGATGTGGTTAAAGTCAGCATTGTAATAACAATGCAAAAAATAGTTGTATTTGATCCAATATATAATAATAATCCAATTTATTCTTACTTATAAAAATCTCCTTTCATGTTGTGAGTTTTGCCTGTCTGCTGGCCATCTCTTTCCACAAATTCCTAGATTCCCTGCATGCTTTACAGCTTCCCCTCTGCTGTTTACTGTCAATTTCTAAGGACTACATATCCCATGGGACCTTGCTGACTCCTGTACTGACTCCGCCTGCTGAAACTCCTCCTCTCAGCACCTCTGTAGTTCAGAAGGCAGGCTCTGTGAAATGTGTGACACAGCAGTGCCTACTCACAGGGCTCATAGTGAATACGTGCCACATGTATGGAGATCTTCACAAAGTAAGTTTACAAACTTCAAACTTGTTTCGATTAATAGCAATAGGCTAGAAATCATTAAATTACAAAATAGAAATGATTATTTGCTGTTGACCATGGATACACTTGAAGGTGATACATGACCTCTTTTTTTGAAGCACAACATCCAACCGTACATTGTGGCACACTACAGCACAGGTGCATTGCAGTAGTGCATTGGGGTTAACAATGTGAAAGTGTAAAAGCCCTAAATTTTTTGGTTTTTGGGATTATAGTTAGCCATAAAGAGGCATTTGCAGCCTTTTTAGTTTGCATTTCTAATTAAAGCAGAACTCAGGATTTTTGTTTGTTTTTTTACCATGCAGTAGGGCTGTGATTGCACTGCATGGTTTAGTTGCTTGTTTTTTGTAAGGATGAACACAGAGGCCATACTCACCTGATCCTTCAAACCTCCTGAAAATTATGCTCCCCCACATCCAGTGGTGGACTGTTCCTGTCATCCTCACATCCAGAGCCGATCTATGGGCGTGATGTTATCAGTAACAGTCCAACACACAAGACCGCTAGACTGTGGGGAAGCAGGTGCGGCAGGGACTGGGAGGATCGGCAGATTAGGTGAGTATATCTCCTCACACCTAGACCAGCCTTTTTCAACCAGGCTGCCCAGGCATCCTGGGGTGCCTTGAGGTTTCTTCAGGGGTGCCTTGGCAAAATGTCTAAAAATCTGTATACAAGCTAGCGGTTGGAACAAGCCTGCCTTTCGTTACACAAAGCCACAGGTTTTCATTGTGCAGCATTACAACCTTCTAGCCGCCTGTTTTCTGACAACCAATGGCATCATCAGTTGATAAGGAGGATGTTGGTTGCTTGCACAGCATCCTTGTTTGACCCTCCCCTGCCCTTCTCCATTAGTGCTGGGGTCACATTAGCTCAGTGATGGAGAAAAACTGAGGGAGAGGAGAAACACTGGAATACTAGTCAGTAACAGTGTGCAAAAGTGTATTTGCTTTGGAAGAATAAATCACCTCTAACGTTGGATATGTTGCATGTGTAGATGTTGCTGCATTATTTAAAACTATTAGAATAGTTTTTTTTACATTTTAGAATGGGGTGCCTGGAGACTGTCCATAATTTTAAAGCAGAACTCATGTAAATTTTTTATTTTCCCATGCAGTGGGGCTGTGCCCACATTGCATGGGAAAACTGCTCATTTTTTCCATGGGTTTAGGGAAGAACTATACTTACCCTGTCCTCCAACCCTCCAGAAAACCAAGCTCCCCCACGTTCAGCGGTGAACTGTTCCTGCCGTCCTCATTTTTGGAGCTGGTCTAATGTGCAGGGAGGGCAGAAGCATCAGGGACTAGTCTTGCGCTCCGAGGATCGACGGATTCGGTAAGTATATCTTCACTGTTATCACCCCTAGACAAAAATGAGCACAGCCCCACTGCAGTGTTCAAAAACATTTTTGCCCGGATTTCTGCTTTAACCACTTCAAGTCCGGACACTTTTACCCCCTTCCTGTCCTGGCCACAATTGTGTGGTCATGAAACACTGTACTCATATGAATTTTTTAGCATTTGTTTGAGACAGATGAAACTTTATTTTTGTGGTATTTATTCACCACTGGGATTTTTATTTTTTTGCTATATAAATGAAAAAGTCCAAACATTTTGAAAACAAAGTGTTTTTTGTATAAAGTTTTGCAATTAAATGATCTTTCTTCATAATTCTTGGCCAAAATGTATTCATCTATCTTTTTAGTAAAAAAAACCCAAATTAGCTTATAACCAAAAATTATAATTTTTCTAAACTTTTTTTACTTTTTTATTTTTTTTTTATATTATTTTTTTTTTTTAACATACCGTCACTCTAGCAGTACAGTGTCACCATAGTGACATTGTATTACTTGTGGGGGGTGATGAAGATTTTTTTTTCTTTTTTTACACTGATTGCTTTTACACCCATAAAGGCTATAAAAACAATCAATTCTCCTTCTTTCTGGCTGCATTCTTGCAGCCATTGAGAAATACTGTGAGAGCTGTGGTCACAGCTTGTCACATGGTACAAGGCTGTTGTGAATAGCCTTGTACTATGTGACCTCTGTGATCATTCACAGTTTTCACTAGTAGTAATGTCATGAAGTGACATTTTGCTTACTACTATTAATGTGATCACGGATTGGCCAATCAGTGATCACATGATCGGGACCTCACACAGAGGTCCCGTACAGTGATCTGGAGGACACAGCGGCCCCCGGATTGTGGTGTGCTTGCTCCCTGGAAGCGCACACAGGCAGGGAATGCAGGAGGATATTTATAAACGGAAACCCGCTCCTGCACTGCTCCCATCCAGCCCTTTATGTACATGGGCCGGACGGGAAGTGGTTAAAGAGTGTCTCTAAACTGTCCATAATTTTAAGGGGTGCCTCGAAACTGTCCATAATTTTAAGGGGTGCCTCGAAGCTGTCAATAATTTTAAGGGGTGCCTCGAGGCTGTCCAAAATTTTAGAGGGTGCCTTGACTGAAAAAAGGTTGAGATACACTACCCCAGACTAAAAAGGAGCACAGCCTAACTGCATGGGAAAAAAAATATTTTTTAAGGTATTCAAAAAGATTAATATAGTAATATTATACTTGTTCAGTACTTCAGCATTTCATTCAGGTATATTTATAGTGTGCCAGTCCATTTTACTATCTTTTGTCACTAATATGAAGACGAATGCTTTTGTAATGCATTTTCACTCAATACAGATTCCTTGCTGTCTCTCGCATACAGAAAGCCTGATGAAAATTACTCGTCACTTGTATTAATACTGAGACTAAAGAAGCCAGAAAATCCATGTGAACTCTCTGCCTAGCAAAATTGTTTAAAATTTGGGATGGTCAGGTTATTCTAAACCTATGACAGGGCTGTCTTCTTGCAGCAATTTGTGTTCTGTTTATCCAGTAATGACATGAATGCAGTGCAGTATAAAATGGCTTGTGACACTGGAAACATATGTATGTAGAGCAGATGCCTTCCTCGTTCTCAGGCTTGGTCTGCAGCATTTCTGCTTACTAAACTCTATAATTCAGCCTAATGACAGTCTCATTATAAACAAATCAATGTGTGCATGATATTTGCTTTAGTCAATGCCTGTTACAACATCTCTTTAAGCATAAGTATTGACTTGGTGTCTCTGATTATACTAGCGTCAAAAAAATAATGCATATATCAAAACATTAAATGGTCTTTAAAAAAAAAAATTCACACAGCTTTCACCAAGGATTTACACATTTTGCTATTGAATTTTGTTAGAAAATCATGTGAAATAATCTATAACTAGATTAATAATAATAACAATAACACTTGCTGTTTTATGGTAAAAAAAATAATGGTTTCAATATTTTAATGCATAGATCAATTTTAATACAAGCATGTAATCGAATAAATTTTTCAGTAATTTGTATATATAGATCGATTTGCAAAGATTATCACACCAGCTTTCATTCCCAGAAATACTTGTACCTTCTGGTTGGTGTTAACTGTGAGGTTTTATGAGGTGTCTACTGAGGAGGGCAGAAAAAAAAGGTGCTATTCCAGGTGGTGCTAAAATTACAATAATGAAACAAAATAACAATTTATGAGCTTGCTAAAGGCTTACAATGATTACGTATCTATTTCATATGAAAAAAATTATAATTCCACACTTACACAACTTTTTTGGATGTACACTGGAACATTTTGAACATTCGAACGTTTTGATGAGAAAAATGTTTTTGTAATAAAATATTAAATAGAGAAAAGATTGGGGCATTTCCTCTACTGTGCTTTACAAGTACTGTTAAAGAATCACTCATACGGTGTCCATGCAGTGGCCTTCCAATAACGTTTGTTTAAAATGTATTGTAATATTTTTTAAAGTAGACTGTAATAATGTTCCCAGCAGAGTATAAGGCTAGGTTCACACTAGCCTGCGCGGTAAAATGCAGCATAAGCTCTGGCAGAGAGCTGTGCAGCTCATCGCACTGCTTGTTTATTTGTTGTTTTTTTTTGTTGAGTAATGCCGCCATGCTGTATTTTTCCACATTACAACTCACCGCACATCACACCAGCATTTGGTATGAATATTTATTGGTTAAGGTACGAACGGTAACCACAACACCATATCCCCAACAGTCAACAATCCAGCGTGCTATCTAAATGGTACTTTGAGGGCACCAAATACAAAATATGAGACTAATGTTAAATTAATACAACTGTAATTTATTCTATATACAATTGTATGTGTCCCTAGTGGTGATCTGAATTTATCCAGTGGTGAATACCACAGTGTGAATGAGCTCTAAGAGGTAAGATGGTTTTATATGTGCGTTACACAATTTACTGAACATTTTGGCATTTATTTACTAAAGACAAATAATCTGTCCATTTTCAAAGATAATTTTTCTACAGCTTTAGCTTGGTGAGTGAAATTAAGCTCTGCTGGCTTCCATAATCCAATCAAGTGCAAGCAAAATAAATAAATAAATAAATAAATCAATAATATATATATATATATATATAAATATATATATATATATTTAAAAAATCACACACACACATATATATATATATATATATATATATAAAAACCATTTCCCCCCCTTGTACCTGATTGCAAGGTAAATTTGAAATGAAAGCGCAGGGAAAATGTAAAAAAAAATATATATATATATATATATATATATATATATATTAACATTTTCCCTGCCCTTTAATTTCACCAAGCTAAATGAAAATTACCTTGCAATCTGGTACAAGGGGAAAAAATGATTGATATATATAAAAATAAATAAATACATTTTATATATATATATATATATATATATATATATATATATATATTATTAGACAGTATTTATATAGCGCCAAAAGGTTTGCTCAGCGCTGTACATTATAGTGGGGGACAGTACATGAGACAATACAGTAACAAAACAATACATGAGGGGTTTGAGGGCCCTGCTCTTTCGAGCTTACAGTCTATATATATATATGTATATATATAATATATATAATTTTTTTTAAATTTATCCTTCCCTTTAATTTCACCGAGCTAAATGAAAATTACCTTGTAATCAGGTACAAGGGGAAAATTTTTTTGATATATATATATATATATATATATATATATAAGATTTTTTTTTAATTTCCCTTTACTTTCACCAAGTTAAATTAAAATTATCTTGCAATCAGGTGCAAGGGAAAGAAAAAAAAAATATATATATATATATACATTTTTTTTTTATTTCTCCTTCCCTTTATTTCACTGAGCTAAATGAAAATTACTTTGCAATCAGGTACAAGGGGGAATATATATATATATATATATATATATATATATATATATATATATATATGATTTTTTTTTAATTTCCCTTTCCCTTTACTACTTTCACCAGGCTAAATTAAAATTACCTTGCAATCAGGTGCAAGGGGAAAAAACTAAAAATGTACATATATATCTTTTTATGTTCCTATCATATAAATGTCCAATTTAATTTTTTTCTCTCTCCATCATTAGGTCAATTGCTTTCATGTAAAATTGATCTGCTTTCATTCTCTGCATATTGGATTTTACAGTGTAGCATTAGAGTGAATAAGCTGATTTTTCTCAAGCATCAATAAGCAATACCTTAAAGCATATATTGCTCTAATAGTCAATTACGTCGCTGATGCACGTCAAACAGAATTAGGCAATTCTGCAATCCATTAAGCATGTCAATGTCACTATTGCGCTTTGATCTTGCAGGATGCATTTAAAAGAAGTACCCTAGTTATTGGAAACTGAATTTCATTCACAGCGAATTGCAGGACACATCAGTGGCTCAGGGGTTAAAATGTCATATTTTCTGTAACATGATATTGGCCAGCAGGAGGAGTTAGTGAGAAAGATTAAAGTTGCGGAAAAAAGTCAGGAACCTTACACACACAGATACACACTTACTATACACACACACTCACCCTCCCACCTCCAGTCCTCCCTTCAAGAGAAACTCTTTTCCTCCTTCCAGCAAGGTTCTGGGTGGCTGAGAGGAGGCAGATTAAACATTAGACTACTGCTAAAAATAATTAATCCTACAGCAAGGGAAGCTGACAATCCTAAGGAGGAATATTACTAATGTCTTTGGCATGCCAATAAAACCAAATTATCCAGAAGAAGAAATTAAGAGGGATTTATAATGAGCTTATTACAGGATATTTCCTATTGATGACTGAACGTAATATTTGGGCCATTTCTGCAGAGCTTCAATTTCATGTGAAGGATAGATCAGCTTAAGAGGGAGAAGTAAGTGTTAATGTGTTAGACACATGACATGCCTCCAGAGACACGTATGCTAATCAGCTGCACTTATATAATGAAGCTGCGATAACTTCTGACAGCTCTTGGATGGAAACAGCAGACCGGAGAGAAAATATTCACTGGATTTACTAGGAGTTACAAGAAGACTAAACAAGGATTTAATATATACTGCGAAACAGAATTGCTGATCGGATTTTAAGAAAAAAAAAAAAAATCCTTGAGATTATTCTGTTTTTATAGAGTCTTGCATCAAAGGCAACGTTGGAGATGATGGGCAGTAAGTGGCTGTCATGATGAGAGGCTTCTCCTTCAAGATATTATAACCTCTGTAAGGGGTGCCCAAGCAGCCTTTGCAATTGCTCACTTGACTGTCCCAATGGAAGATACAGACCTGTCCAAAGTCACTCCATCTTTATGGCTTTGTGTTTACAATGTTGGATCTGATATAAGTACAGGAGACCCTGATATTCAATAGCAGTCTGGAGGGTCCGGGCTAAAGGTAAGGAAATGTCAAAGAGAGGCAAAAAAGAAGGCGCGCTGTTCCTTTTTAATCTTGTTCTTTCACACTAGGACTTTCCTAGCAGCTCTGCAAACAATAAGTTCTGCTTAAGAATGTGTGTATGTATAATACAAACCATGTCCTAGCTATATATATCAGGTTTCTGTGTGCACGTAATAATTTACAACATGAAAGGGCTGAAAAACATCTTTGCATTCTCCAAATATTCAACGCAAATGCTGTTGTCTTAAGAGGATTTCACTTAAAGCTTTTTATACATCAGCCTGCAAAGTGTTGGTCTGTTTGTACTCTAGAAGGCATTGTGGTTTAGGCTGATTATGTGTAGCGTACAATTAATTATTGTAAACCCTGTCACCTTGTAACTGGTCTTATAATTACTACTGACAAAGTGTGCTGATTTTGTTGTCACTTGTCATCATGCAATATGTCAAACTGTTGTCTTGTTCTGTCTTGTGGCATCACTGGTGTTCTCAGTAAAAACCCATTTTCTCAATACCTGTACATCCCTTACCTACAGTGACCTAGGTGATAACCTTCTCTTTACAATACGTAAATTTACTTAAGCGCAAATATCAGGGAATGCTAATTCTACCCTCATACAGATAGTGAAAGGAGATAGATAAAATGTACATAATTTATTTAGTAGAATTTATAAAAAAAAATACTTCATATTCTGTCAGTGACGATTCTAATATTTCAATGACAATTTTAATATTTCTTCAAACTGAATGCAAGCATACTTAACCAAGGCATTGTTATAATTTCCAATTGGAAATAATTCCTAAGGACACTTATCAGCTGAGCCG